>NC_068357.1:144263105-144485605 GCF_020536995.1 Dreissena polymorpha
GATATCCGAAATATCCGAGATTCACCGATCCAAACGAGGATTCGCGGATCTAACCATGATTGGTAAAATCGGTTGCGATTCCGGATCTTATTTGAGTTTAACCTTTCCTTTGCGGTAATTTTTTCTTTCGCCCTAATACTTTTCGTTAAATTGTTTCTTTGTGTTTGAAAGGCTGACTGATACGAAGTTTGTCACGATTATCGCTACTTTTTCGACAAAATCATGGTACTACAGTCTACTTTCGTTTTCGATGGTACAAAATGTCACAGAAGAAAATTCACGATGCACCTAAACAATTAAAATCCTCCGTGTGGAAGCATTTCGGGTGTTATCAGCATACAAAGTAATTCTGGCTTATAAGTGGTTATTACGAAGTATTTTATTGATACTTCTTGTAGATTGCGTGTGATGTGTTTATTGCTTGTTAAAATACAGTTTTATTCATATTATATCTGACTGACATAGATGTGTTTAATATGAGACATTATTATTATTAATGTTTGTCGTTAGTTTAGTATTTGTTTTTGTTTTTGATGTCGTTATTTCTGCTTCCACTACTGCTGTTGCGACTGCAGCTGCATCTACTAATGCTACTAAAGTAGCATAAATATTAGTAGCTGTGAAGTATATAATAATAATAATAAAAGTTAATTACTTGTTTTCATTCGAAAATATATAAGTTTTGGTGTTTCAAAACATAATTTTGGTTATAGCAATATAAATATAAATTATAATTTATTTTGCGTATTTTTACTTTCAAGTTAGGATTCGAACCGATATTCGATATCCGGGCCTTTGGATTCGAATTCGGATCTGAATGAAATTTTGGATTCGCTGCAGCACTACTAGGGGTCAATTTGGGACAGCTCATAAGTGCTTTCTGAATTAGGTTCAATCTGATAACCTCCTTATTATAAGGCAAGTTGACCCATCATTTATCCATAACACCACTTTTACCTTGACATCAGAAGACTTAAACTTTACTTATAAGGTGGAGACATCTTTGACTGAAATGCTAACAACAGATGCTTCCACAAATGTCAATCATTTCAAGTTAACTCAATCTACAATTATATGCAAATATCACACATGGAAATCATAGTTTAAGATGCTCAAATATTTTCAGCAAAAGCAAACATTTTCTTTGTGTGTTAATTTTTTTAAAGCATGTGATAATGTTTGCGATTGTTGATAAATGGAAAGTACTTCTTGAACACGAGATCAGGAGAGGAGATAAAAGTATTCATTTTTAAACCAGGATGCATTATCACAAATCTGCATGTTTAACTCTCTACTTAGTACAAACCAGGGTAAGAAACTAAACTTGTGGATGGCCTTGTTCTTTCAATTTTCTCTTACAGAATTTTCATTTCAGTTTTCTCAGAATAATTTTTAGCCAACCACTTATTTAAGGGGCCATGGACTAGATGACCCCTGCTCATTTTGACCCCAGACTTACCAGTACGCCAGTGCTTCCAGGAAACCAATGTCAACATCAGAGGCCCCAACCACTACAATGCGGGCATTGATGGAGACTTACCAGTACGCCAGTGCTTCCAGGAAACCAATGCCAACATCAGAGGCCCCAACCACTACAATGCGGGCGTTAATGGTCATCTGGAAAGAGGCTCATCATGTTCAACTATATATGAGACGTGCTCTGTGAAAAGGGGGTTATATGCATGTGTGAAAAGTATCGTCCCACATTAGCCTGTGCAATCCACACAGGCTAATCAGCGATGCCACTTTCAGCATGTATGATATTTTTTGCTTACAGAGAGTCTCGTCTTAGCAATAAAACAGTTTAAATGGAAAGTGTCATACCTGATAAGCCTGTGCTGACTGTACAGTGGAAAGTGTCATACCTGATAAGCCTGTGCAGACTGTACAGGCTAATCTGGGAGGACACTTTACACACATGCATTATGCACCGTTTTCACAGAGCACGGCTCATTTGTATATTCCTAAACAATATATGTCTAAAATATTCAAGTTGGCTACTTTTGTCTTTGTTTTAGAAAGTGGAAAAACAGATATCAAGTTTATATGAAGAGTGTACTTATTAAAATATATTTAATAAAAAAAGTAATGCAGTATTTAACAAATAATTAATGTTTTAAGTACTTTTGTAAATGACTCTGTTTATTTAATGTCTTTATTCACCAGCGAGCATCAAGCTTTTTCCAAAAATAGGATATCCTATGGAAAAAGATAGAACATGAAATATTAATAAAGGCTTAAAAAATTTGCTTTAATGAGAATTATTGCTGACATTAATATATTTTATTGTTTCCACTGAAAAACTTGAGTGACTACATTTTTTGTTGCAACAAATTGACAAATAACTTGTTTCCTAGTCAATAAATAAGACTGTTATATGTTGTTCCAAACAATTACTAAATCATATAATCAGTTAAAAAAAGGTGTATTCCAACTAGAAGCAAAAATAAAACATGTTCAGTTTACTGCAGTAATTATGTCATTTCATTATTTTCATGATGTCATTGATGTTTTACGTGATGTCTTACAGCCATTTTTGTGAAATTTCTTTCAAAATAAAGATATAAAAATGTGAAGCCCACAAGAAAATTGCCAAGATCAGATAAGTTGATTTACTCACCAAGAACAAAGGATTAGGTTTTCTAAGCCTTATAAATAATACTATCATGATTAAAGACTTTCGTAGAATATTTATAAACCTTAGAACAAATGACAAGAGAGCGCTACTACCTTTGTCTCCAAGCTGAGTTTCCTGTTGATGTGATGCAGGGCGTATGGCGCTCGTTGAGCCAGGATGCGGTCGGAGGGAGCGTTGATTCCAAGCTCACTGGTCGGGTACACAATCTGGCGGCGGTGTCGCACGGGAACCATCTCCTTCATGCAGCTCACCAGTGAGAAGTTTTGCACTATCTGACCATGAAATTAGAAAAAGCATTATTGATAGTATAACTATAAACATTTTTATCAAAATAAGGGAATATACCCACTAAAATATATAAGCTATGATATATGGCTTTCATATTTCAGAGTATGAAATCAGTTTTTATATTCAATGGCTGGGGAAGTGAGCTTATTTTACATGTTAATTATATTGTCAATATCCATAATGTTACCAGCAACATTGGAAAACACCTATTTTAGACATGCATAAGTCACTCACTGACCTGTTTAAGTCATCCCAAGTATTAATAACATGCCATGCACTTTTCCTTAGTTTGATTTGTTTTATCGCGAAGAAGGTATGTATTCAATAAAATATTACTGGTTTCCCAGTCTGTGTTTTTTCACAATTGTTGTTTGGATGGCATGATATTCCAACTTCAAATATATCACCTAACAACCCACTTTAACACACAGTCATGCAATATTATCTATTTATTTACATGCCCATAGTTTAATTGCCGACAGGTCACCTTTATTTCAACAATAGAGTCAGAGAAAACGCTTTGCGACTTGCATTTACTGTTACTCTTATCATCCTAAACCTACTAGTCAAGATATAACTGTAACATTAACCCATTAATGCCTAGTGAACTTTCCCATCCTTCTAAATTGGATCAATTTATTTCCAAAATTAGGGATGTCTAGTATATTTTTATCTATATTTAGAATATTTCTTACAGAAATTCCTTTAAGCAAACAGCGCAGACCCGCATGATGCGGCGTCTCATCTGGGTCTACGCTCTTTGCCAAGGCCTTTTTTCTAGACGCTAGGCATAAATGGGTTAAAGTTTCTGCTTACCTCTTTGTCTGTGTATGATGGATACAGTGGATAATACAGACAGGTCTTGTGACCTATTCTCAGCACCTCCTGTAATAGTAAAAAATGAGTAAGTGAAAATGATCAAAGCTATATCTCAAATACACATACAAATAAATATATGGAAATCTATATTTCTATATTTGAAAAATATTATCAGTTTTTTTGTTCATGAGAATTTTTTGATATTGATGTTTAAGTCATAATATTCCTTACAACAATAAACTAAAACTTGTCCCAGTTGTGATGAATACCCTTCATGATGCATATCAAATATGTAGTTGTATAATCATGTAATAGTATTTATTTGTTTAACAAGGGCCATAACGATTTTCATGTTACAATTATTGTAGGTCAAAGCATTCTCTAGATATCGTAAAAAACAAAGATAATGTGAAGAACCCTAAGACATTGAACTTTAATCTTACATCCTTTCCTCCCAGTTACCAGCATACTAATATTCAGATGATGTTATATCTAAGAATTGTCTACATTTCATTACATTTTTCTGTCACATGCTCTTTTGACCTCTATCTTTGACCTCGTGACTTCAAAAGCAATACATGTCTTTCAACTGTCCAAAGTCACAATCATACCAATTTGCATGATTATAGGTCAAAGTCCTATATACATAATATGTCCAATTGAATATTTAAGCACAAAACTTTGTAAAACAATATGAAATTATTGCAGGCATTAAAACGCATTCAATATAACAAAACATGTACAACTACCGTTGGTTAACAACTACAGGAAATCTGAAAGTTGCCATACATATTATAATCCAACTACAATACAATGACAAAAAAAGCATTTGGGATTTTTTTGAAAATAATTGTTATAATGTACTCTTGTCTGCTCCACTTAAAACTTTGTCAAAACATTCACACACATAGCACGTACCCACATGAACTTTCTGCCTATGCATTTTACACAGTTTATATAAAAATAAATTTACTGTGGGCTTATTTAACTTGTTGGTGCATTATTACATATGTTTGCACCCATGTAGTTACTAAATATATATGAAGCTTAAATTTGGCACAGTTTCAAATGAAGAATGCTTCTTTATACTTTGATAACAGAATGCATAACACAGATTGTATTGATATTTCAACTATAAATAAGCCATGCAGGTGTTACATAAAGAAATGACTGAAGAAAAGAATAATCTTTTGAAATTTAACAAATGTACCTTTAGGCAGTGTTTGGAGAGATGAGAGAACATGGGGTTGATGGCAAAGTGGTGCAGTCGGCCATGTTCAGACCTCTTGTGGTGGTTGTAGTAGATAAAGTCTTCTATGTTGTAGTGGGAACGTATGTACTCAATGTCCTGCAATGAAAATTGGGATTGTGTTCACAAAGCCATTACAACTAGGATTGTACTTGCAAAGAAATTTTAACTAGGATTGTACTCATAAAGCAATTATAACTAGGATTGTTCTCACAAAGCAATTATAACTAGGATTGTACTCATAAATCAATTAAAACTAGGATTATACTCATAAAGCAATTACAACTAGGATTGTACTCACAAAGATATTATAACTAGGATTGTACTCATAAAGCAATTATAACTAGGATTGTACTCACAAAGATATTACAACTAGGATTGTACTCATAAAGCAATTATAACTAGGATTGTACTCATAAAGCAATCATAACTAGGATTGTACTCATACATCAATTATAACTAGGATTATACTCATAAAGCAATTACAACTAGGATTTTACTCACAAAGATATTAAAACTAGGATTGTACTCACAAAGCAACTACAACTAGGATTGTACTCATAAAGCAATAAAAACTACGATCGTAGTCACAGAGACTGACACAATCTTTTTTGTAACTGTTTAAACTGTTTAACTTTTCACTTAATTATACAATATAATTTTTTAGTAACATAATCTGGTTGTTAGTAGCTTTTTGTAGTTTGAACTCAAATGGTTGATAGGTCATATGAAGCAAGCATAGCTATAGAACAGACTGCGCAATGGCCATTTATGGTTTCATAAGCAGACATGGTAACTTCTCACCCGTATTTGAAAATGCGATGGCTGGGTTGGAACTACGCTGGGCGCATAAGAAACAAGACCCATTTTCACATGATGCAGTTTATATTATGTTCTAATCACAAAAAAGTAAGCCAAGATTTAATGAAGAAAGTTACTAGGCATACCTCTTCCACACGTATGATTGCCACGGCAACCACCTGCTTCTGACTCTCAGCCACGAACGCTTGGATCTCTGTGCCATCCTACAACATTTCATCCATCAGAAATATATTCATTTTAACAATTATCCTACTTTAATACAAGTCATTTTCGAAGAATAATTAAAAATATATATATATATACCCAGTTATTTAAGTGATTTCTTCAAAAATTGGTGAGACAGTCTGAGATTAAGTTCCTTTGTTTATCAAGTCAACTTTTAGATTCATTTTCTTTTTAAATATATCAAGATTAACATTTAAAAGAAAACTTACAAAATTGTTTCACATATAAAACACTAAAACACACTTTTTGAATTCTTTTATTTTACTTCCAAATACAAAAATATTACTCTAACATGTGCATTATTATTCCCCTTAAACAAAGTCTAAGTAAAGCAAACAACAAATAAATCAAACACTTAAGTTTGATGAAAACAGGCACCACACACAGCGACCAAAAAAAAGCAGTTGTCTTTCAATGAGATTTTAAATAATCTGTCCATGTTTACAGGGGAGCATGATCATTCTAACTTACATCGTCTCGTTTGGCCTTTATGTACTGGTTGAAATCCTTGATAAGGTTCTCATGCATGGTGATGCTGCTCGTCAGTTTCTCTACACCCGCCAAGTCCCTCACCTCTGCAGGACGCACACAGAAGTCTCTGTGAGAGAGAATATGAACCTTGTTCTGAGAAAACTGAGCCCAATGCATGTGCGTTAAGTGTCATCCCAGATTAGCCTGTGCAGTCTGCACAGGCTAATCAGGGACGACACTTTCCGCCTAAACTTGATTTTTGGTAAGGAGGGACCTCCTTGAAACTAAAAATACCATAAAAGCGGAAAGTGTCGTCCCTGATTAGCCTGTGCAGACTGCACAGGCTAATCTGGGACGACACTTTACGCACATGCATTATGCCCAGTTTTCTCAGAACACGACTCATATTGTTACACTTGAATTATAGAAGCATGCATGCCAGCATGATGATGATTGTCTGACATTGATAGGGAAATGCGGTGCCTGTTGCCTAGTTGCGTTATTTAAGATCACATTTCCCAAAAATCATGACAAACTGTGCTTTCCTAGTTTCCTAGTATAACACACCATTTATCCCAATGCAAAGCAGACCATGCTATGCAGTCATTTAAATTGTCAATTAACTGGTGTTCCTACCATCAATCTCACTACTTGTGATCAGTCACCATGCAGTAGCTTTAAATAAAAAACAAACAATATTATCATCTAATAAAACCTGTTAAAACATCGAAAGTCAACTGCCACATCAGTTATCCCAGGCCTCTCTGATCAGAAAGCCCTTGCCCATAGCAACCCTGGCCAATTGTGTTTGTCGGTCGAACAAAGAATCTTAAAAGCTAATGCCCCATTGGGGCAAATTTCTAGGAATTCTAGTTTTGTAAGAATGTAAAACGAGTATCACTTGGTCTTCAAAAAACCATTTTTACGGTACCTTATCCAAGCAATTGATATTGATTTTAGGAATATAACTTCTGGGATAAAAAAAATTTGTAACAATTATTCTGTGTACAATTACATAACCACCTTTTAGATAATCACTTGCCATTTGAACAAACAGTAAAATACTTTGTGTCTCATTTCAACAGTCACTGTAGTATACACCATTAAATAACATTGCCATCTCATAAAATCAAACATTTTATACAGTTAAAAAACTAAGTAAGTTAAAATAATGTCTGCTAAAGAACCCTCCAAAACCCAGGCAAAGGAAATTAAGTAATTGCAATAATTATATTATTATCAGGTTTTCCACTTTAAATAAGACTGTTTATGTTTAAAAATGAAGTAGCTCAAAAAAATTCATGTCCTGAAAAGCAGTAAAAATCCCAGAAATGCTATGACAAAAAAAGGAATTTATGACAGAAGCAATCAAATTTGCGCATGAATGTTTCTGAAATACAGAAGCGTAAAGTTCAAATATAGAAAAGCAATAACATATTTGCATGTAATTTTTCTTAATACAGATTCATAGTCTTGCAAAAAAAAAAGTAATCACAATTGTGCATAGAAGTTTCTGAAATACAGAGGCGTAGTGCCTGAATTATAAAGGCAATCACATTTTGCATAAAAGTGTCTTAGGAACATAAGCATGGTGCTTGAAATAAGAAGCATTCACATTTCAAGACTGAAGACTTTTCATTGCAGATACTTTGATATGCTTGAAATTTAGACGCTATAGCATTTATACATGGAAGTGTGAAAGACAGTGAGAGCAAGATTCCTCTGAAAAAAGAGCAGTTACTGAAAACAAGTCCCGTTCTCTTACTTGAGTAGACCATTCCGGTTGAAGACATACAGCTCTTGGGACAGGGTGCTTGGACAGCGTGGTGTGACCCTCTACAATATGGTTACAACATTGGTAAACGTAAAATAGATATTGAGAAAAAAGAATGCCAATATTCTGCAAATGGAGCATTGAGTGCAAGTCTTATTCAACTGTTCTCATAGCTCAGAATATCTGAGCTGTTAACAAAGAAAAATATAGCTGTTTTTCCCCAATTTTTAGACAAATCCCAATACTTATCAACATACCAAGAAAATACTTAAACAACTAAATTGATGTTATTCTTCCATCTATATAATTTACAGTAAATGACTATTTGGCAAATGACACCTCGTGATATGCAAATCATATCAAATATGGTATTTATTTACCCTATTTAAAAAAATCCAAATATTTTAGTATGTATCACTTCTTTTTCCAAAAAAGGTCAAAAACATGTCCTGGTTGACTGCAAAACTGATCCATCTGCTAAACATTTCTATATCAGATACTACAGCTTTACACCAAAACCTAAAAATACAATATTTAAGGAAATCAGATGTAACTACACCTAACCTCTGAAATACAATGTGTAAGGAAATCAGATGAGTCCAAACCCAATTTTGCTATCATAATAATAATCAAACATGCATTTTAACCCTTTGCATGCTGGGAAATTTTTCGTCTGCTAAAATGTCGTCTGCTGAATTTCTAAAATTAGCATTTTCTTTGATTTTTTTTCAAAGAATATTATCAGAATAGCAAACAGTATGGATCCTGATGAGACGCCACGTTCTGTGGCGTCTCATCTGGATCCAAACTGTTTGCACAGGCCTTCAAAATTCGGTTCCCGCACTGAAAGGGTTAATCAATAAGATCACTACTTTATCCATATACCTACAAACTTATGAAAAAGCATACCACAAAGTTCTGTATCAGAGGGAACTCTGGCACCAGGTGTGGTACAGAGATGATGCAGAACTCACGGTCAGAGAAATGCTCGAATGCATTTGCAAGAAAATCTGATGATCTGCAATAGAAATTTTAACAAATATCAATTAAGACGCAAATGTATGCAGTTTTTTTAGACAAATCACTCCACTGGTTTATCATATCTAAGACTTTTGCAGTAGTTTACAAAAAAGACAGGCAATTAAACTTATGACTAAATTTACAAGGCTGGAAAATACAAATCCATCAACAATAGATAAATTACATTTAAAAAAGAATTGTTTATCTAATCTTAAAAGGCTTCTTTTAAGCAAAAATCGTTCATACCAAAATAGCATATCAAACTACAATACTTATGTCAACAGTTTTTGTCGTTATGTCCAGAACGTACAAAAGTTATTCTTTACTTTATTTGACAAAGATAATAATATAGTACCAAAGACTTTGCCAGGAAATCAGATGATTTATATAAATGTCTCTTACATGAAACACACATAATACACATAAAATACAAACAAATCATTGTTTCCACTTGCAAAGAAAAATACAATACAACATAAAAAAATGTGAAAATGCAACCTTTAAGCAAGCCATCTATACCACATTTTGTAACACCTCACCTCATTTCATATCTTTCATCGATACAGAACAGCTGGATGCTGAATGCATTCGCTTTTCCTTTGTATGTGGGCAGGAACCTTCGTGATCCAGACAGATTTGGAGGTCGCAGGGATTTTCCTGCATCCATTACCTAACATAGAATACATTTAGATAAATCTTTAAAAGTAGTATGTCTCAGATTGGAGGTTTTGTTATCTTTGCAAAGAGACTTATTTGTATTTGTATGGCACATGTAAACATTCACGAAAAGTTCGCCGTAGCGTGATGGATATGGTGTCCACCTAGCGATCGGGAGGTCACAAGTTTGATCCCCACTCGGGGAGCGTTCTCTAGATCTTCCCCGAAGACACCAAGTACTGTTTATAGGCCCAGGAAACGGACTCGAGAGCATTTCTATAACCCCGAGGCTTTCGATGCAATCAAGCTTAAATATAAAGGGTTTTATCTAAACATTCACAATATTAAATGTAAATAAAAGTTCACAAGATGGATGGTCATTTTTCAGATGTGTGTGTGGCAAAGTTCATTTTGGGAACACTACAATTTGGTCATATCGAAATTAGACCCATGTAAGACAAAACCAGATACTGGACCCTAGCAGAATCTTAGCCTTCGCTTTGCATTTACCACTGGAGACAATCTCTCAGATGATAAAGACCCCTTTCCTTTCATTATGAACTTACCATTGGATGAATTTTGTCAGAGAATGTGAATATACCAGACTCTCCCCTATTGTAATAAACTTATCATTGGTGTACATCCATCAGAGGGTGTTACGTTACCAGACTCTCCCCTATCCTTATGAACTTACCATTGGTGTACATCCGTAAGAGGGCGGACACTACCAGACTAATTTATTTTCATCATGGCCTTACCAATGGTGTACACCCATCAGTGAGCGTTACGTTACCAGACTCATATTTCTTTTCCTCATGACCTTACCATTGGTGTAGATTTGTGAGAGGATGTGGCCTCTCCATTCTCCTCCCCCTGGCTAACGAGGGAGCTGGTGCTTCCCACCATGTTGGCCTCACTGAGCTTGCCTTTCACCTTCACCTCGCTGGCATCGCTCCCAGCTAAAACCCATTGATGATACATTTTGCTTGGGATTTTAGAATTCTCAAAACCTATTGTTTTGTCAGAATTTCTTAATAATCTAAGACATTATTACTAGAATAATCTAACTAGTGAGCTTATTTTTTTTTAATCCAATATAAGGTACACGTTTAGTTGTCTGAGCATTTTTTTTGCTTTTAAACTTTTAATACAATCTTAGTTATCATGAGTTAGTCAGTGATCAAGCATTTGATCACATTAATTTTGTTCAAGAAGTGACAATATCACCTGAGAAGAACTTCCACCGTAACATAGGGATAATAACAGTTTTGAGACTGTACATGTTTGAAGGGGCCAACAATGGTTTAAGCCAGAGTGCGCAGTATTTGGGCTTTGTGGGTGTCAAACACCAAAGAGCCTGTAAGATGACCTATGAATTTTTCGATGAATTTTTAAATCAAATTTTAAGGGCAATGGTCAGTTGTATTTACATTGCACTAATAAGCCTCAACCATACGGAAGACATTCAACATTTCATTACAAATTGTAAACACATGGTCTTACCGAAAAATACAATTTTTTCACAATTGTTTTATCTGACATATTTTATTAAGTTTATACACTATAACTCCCCCCTCCCCCCTGCAAAACAGACTTTTTACCACTATAATGTTACATGTTACACCCTGGTAACAAAGAGCATACATCATACCTCTAGAGGATCTGGTACTGGACTCCCTGCTACCATCCTGCCTCCCCTCGGACTTGACCGTGGACCCAGCCATAGAGTCCGCCACTTTGGTCATATCCACACCCGTGTCCCCGCGCCCACTGACGTTTGACTTCATGGAAGCTCGGGAAGGGGCATGCTCCTCCTCTGTTGAGGTGAACAAGTACAATGTGCACAGGGATGGAAATAGGAAGGGGCCCACTAGCCAATGGACCCCAACATTTGTGGTAGACTCCTTCTAGAGTTTTATAGGATGCTCATATGTCCTCTTTAAAAGAGGTATTAAAAGGCCAAAAGTTAGCAACCAAAGATTCAGTTTTAATTTCTTTATGTATGTGTGCCATGTGCAAACCATATTTCTTAGCAGGCAAAAAAACTACTTTAAATTAATTAATATCTTAATGTTTTATTTTTTCAGACAGAAATGCCTCACTTGGAGATGTTGACATTATAGTGTGATTAAATTTAGTATGTATTATGCACAAAGCATAAGAGACATTCTGATTTAAACTGATTTTTCAGTACATTGAAAACACCTTTAGAATCTTTAAAATGCTCCAGTAAATGGAACTATTCCAAAGTAGGCTGTATGTTTTAAAAATATAAATTAACGAGAAACATAACAACACCATGAAACCAGGTTTTCAATATTTTACTTATTAATTCATTACCTATGTCAAAAATATAAGCAAAGAACCTTCTTCCAAACTAATGTTATTGAACAGAAACCACTTTTCTAATGTAGGCAAAAGTGACCATGAGCTTGAACCAACTGGCACTTAATGATTGCTAGGCCTGAATGCTACCTATATATGCACAAAATTTGCAAAATCCATCCAAACTCAATTTATTGAGAAGAAACTATTTTTAGTTATAGAAACAGTGACCTTCTCCCAACTAGCTACAAATTCAGCCTCAAGCTAGGTCTGTGTGTAGACAACCATCCGACGAAATTTAAGGGCAATACCTCAATCCCAACTAAAGATATTGAGTTTTTTCTATTTTCAGTAACAGTGCCTTCGACAAGGCTGGACCCAAAATACAATTCTAATACCAAACTTCACATTTAAGACTAGAATAAGTAATTTATTTTCCCAGTACAATTCAATATGTAACAAGAAAATTCATTGAATTCATATCCCCCGCCATTATACTTCTGGACACAAAAGTTTTCTGGACTGATGGACAATGCCAACGTGCATCATCCTTTTATCCATATATATATACTCATACCAAGTTTTAATGAAATCCGTCAAAGCTGTTCCAAGATATGGCTCCGGACACACAAAAAAGCATTTTTCAAGATACAAAAGGTCATAACTCCGTTATTATCCAATGGTGTACAATGCCATTTGGCGTGCATCATTCTCTTATCCATATATATACTCATACAAAGTTTCAATGAAATCAGCCAAAGCACTTCCAAGATATGGCTACGGACACAAAAGTGCCTGATGGACGGACGAACAGAATAACAGAAGGACGGAAAGACGGATGGACAACGCCAAAACAATATCCCTCTGGCTATGGCGGGGGATAATTAGTGCTGAAGTGAATCCCCAATCTATGAAAATCTGTGCCCTATCAGTGTGATGTTTTACCTGGGGGCGTTGATGGTGTGGGTGTTTTAGGGGCCAAGGTGTCATCCTCAGGGCTGGGTACCCTCAGACCATGGAAGGGCCCCAGTTCAAAGCACACATTCAGCAGGTCATAGTTGATGTCTTCACTGATGCTCATAAACCCGTAGGCTGTACCACCCACCTTTGAAATGGGCAGAGAAAGTTTAAGTATTCTCGTTTTGTAGTTTAGTTATATTAAATGGTTATTTAAGCCAAATATAGTGTAATTTTAATGCTTGCAATAAGCAACATCTGTGTGGAATTTACTAGTTATTGACAAAGACTTCATAAATTGGAACCATGGAAATCCTTTGTTTTTGTATATTTATTGCCCATTTATGTAACTTAATGATAATGTTTCAATTTCTTATAAACAGATCAACTGATGATACCTTAAGTTTCCTATATTATAAATATGTGGATTTTCTAGAAAATGACATGGGTAGGGTTAAACTTGTTGAGTTGTAAATTTGTATACTATGTACAACAACACGAAAATCCCTATAATGATAGTCTGACGTAATTAAAGTAAAGTTAAATATGACAGAACACGCAAAAACTTAGAATCACTGTTTAACTCAGACCTTGTTTAAATTGGATATTCCAACAAATTTCATGAGGTTGAAAAAAAAATCAAATCTTTAGTCAATATAAAAAATTTCAATTGCATGATAGCAACAAGTTATTTGTACCTGAGGATAATTATATATATATATAGTGTCATACTGCATAGTGTCTATTGTTAATCTGCGTACCTCAGTCACCAGACAGTGCATGTGATCATCTTGTGCCTCAATCAACTCCGCGAGGAAGTAGTCCCCATACGTCATCTTCAACATGTCGCTCTGACGATTGAATATTGGCGTTAAGTCATCATGGTCTTCCACTCTGTAACAAGCAACAGGTGACACGTAAGAAAAATGATATCCTACATGTTTTAATTGTTTTGGGTTGTCATAAATGTATGTAAAAATAATGTCCTTGCTAGAAGAGTAATTTCCAAACATAATATTTTTTCTAGGAAATCAATATTTTTTACAAAAAAAGTAAAATCTGTTCCTTGGATACATGTAGTGGTATTAAAACTCTAATACCAATCAACTCACTTAAAAAACATTTTCTCCCTGTGACAATTCTAAACCCCTCGAAAAAGTTTGACCACATATAAATCACTAATAAAAGTAATTCATATTTAATTCTTGTTTTCTGGGTAACATATCTATAACCAATTATTTTTTATTTATCATAAAGATAATTAACAATCATTTTTTAGTTTTGATGCATATCATTTTAACCACAAGAGCATTGGCTCACCTCGCCTGTCTGACGTGTATCACTGGCACATGATTATGTCGGTGGCACACAAACATGGCGCACTGAGACGGGGACTTGTCACCAATCACAGACATTGGCTTGAAGATATCAGCCAAGTAGGCATCTATCAAAAAATAAAAAATAAAAATTATCACCATGACAAAAAAAGGTTATTAAAAAAAGTGTGTGTATAATTCTGGGGATAAAACAGTTATACAGTTAATTAGATTCAAGATGGCTACAGTCATGCATTTAGAACAGAAAACACACCACAGGAAAAACAAAGAACAGCGGTCAGTCAAGGGAATTTGCCAAGTGACCGCTTATCTTGAATCACCACATTTTAGATGGTTGGTCAGATGGTAGTATTGCTTCCTCATTTGCTCACCCAGTTGTTAGCACACAATGTAAAACAAAGACTTATTGTTGAAAACTAAGCAAAATAACATTATTTCTATTGAATAATACAAAATACCCGGTAATGTCTGATAAATTTATTTAATTTCATAACTATTTTAAACTAAATATATGACTTTATCAACAATAGAAATTTTGATTATTTATGAATCTTGTTCAGTAAAATCTGACAGTTTGTATTACATTTATTGGGATGTATTTTTAAATAAGGATAGTAACATGTCATAGACGTCACAACCAAACAAATATAAAAGGGGAGTCGCTATCATAAACCGAAAGTATGTTACAATGTATAACTGTATTGTTCTAATTCAAAGAAAAAGACGCCAAAATCTTGTTTAAACACAATAAGTTTGTTATGAATGTTGCAATTCAATGTCTGTTTTTCCTTAACAGTCGTCGAAATTCGCACTAGTCCGACAGCAAAAAACAAGTATTTTTTCTTTCGGGCTTTTAGGAAATCCACTATTTCAAGCCCAACGTGCTTTAAACAGAAAACGAGTTCCACTTTCATTTTCAATATTTGTAAACAAAGTTTTGAGCCGCTTAAATCAACAGCCGCTTATGTTTTAACACACTGCACACATGTGCTGGGCAATCAGCCGATAATTTGATTACTGCGCATGAAGCGCATGGTTTTGTGGTTCCCGGATAACTATTATGTAAAATAAATGTTTTGCGTTGCTTTCAGGACACAGAGAGTAATGGCCGAACAGTTGTCATTCAAGATAGTCGTTGAGGAATGCGAATCTGAGGTAACTGTGAATGACGCATTTGTCACCTGGCTTTTTGTAGAATAACCTGGCACTTAATTGCTTATATATTTTCTGGTGGTTCAGGTTTGCTCTCTCTTTCACATGGATATATGGGATACATTTCTGCTAATTTTTTACCTAAACTTTATGTATACATTTATAATTGTGATTTGATTGAAATCCGTGTGTGAAATTAATTTCTTCTTATTTCAGGATCCGAAAGAGGCTGGCTCAGATGACGAGGAAGCTAACTTGGATGAGGATGAAATTAATAAGAGATTTGTATTGTATTCTAAAGATTGAATAAATGAATGCTTCTTTGGATGTTTTATGTTATGTTTATCTGCATTTTTAACAAAAATGTTTGGGCTAGTAAAATCTGACTCGGGCTTGTTCAAATCCCCATAGTACTAGCCCGACTTGCTTGTAGATTTAAATCTAAATTTCAATGACTGCCTTAATAGACGATCACTAATCCTTTTATCGCCTTTTTATAACAACAATCGCCAGCTTAGTGTTAATTTTAACACCTTATCAGCGATAAAAATCTATTGACTTTGTGAAGCTCTCATGCTTTGTCATTATGACGGGTAGCAGATAATTGCTAATAATACACATTCTTATTGTTATGTGCACCTGTTTCTTTTTTTCTTCTTTTTTGTTTTCGCGCTGGAAACGACTGACTTGTGACAGTTGTTTTCAGTTCAAAAATGACTTTTCGGAGTGAAATATACTGGCCATTTGCAGTTATGGACAATGACCGTTTTTCTGAAGTGTAATATAGAGTGATTTTTGTCAGGGAAAATCCAGTCTGACCGTTGTCTGCAATTGACCATCATTCTCAAGTGACCGTTAGGTAAGTTTTGACTGTATATTTTCAAGCCATATGCTTGGTTACTTAATAGAAAATTGTGTATTTAATAATTTAAATTCTATCAGCCACACTTTAAAGTGGAATTCCTCACAAATACTAGATAACACTATCAATACAACAGAAGAGCAAAATCATATATTCAACATACTCAGCACTCGAAATGTGCTGCAGTTACATACCAGGATATGAGCCAATGGGCACACCAAGATACAAGAAATGAACATCAGGAACAGCATTGAAGGCCGTCCTCACGATTTCCCTGGCACAGCCATGGGCATAATCCTTCTTGGCCACAAAGTAATGCACAAATAGAGTATTCAGGGGAGAGCACTTCTCAGTGTCGTAAAACTTGTTCATCCAGGGCTGCCATTCCGCCTGATCCACATTGTCAATGTTTGGGTAGTCAAAGAATGCAGCGTGGCCAAGGATCTCATCTTTATCGTTGCAAAGAGTGATTGCCAAGACTGCTCTTTCTCTGAAAAATAGAAGTTTAACTTATAAAATCATAAACTGAAGGATTCTTATAATAAGGCAATTTCTTTCAATATATAATATTCAACTTTTAGCAGTGACACAATTTATTAAATTCAGAGTGAATCAAATAATACTTCCAATAAACAGAAAATCTATTGAGCATACATGTATATAGTTTGTACACAATAATGTATCATTCCTTTCCTGCTTTCTATGATAGGATTAGGGTCATTACAAGTAAAATTACACATAGACAAATTCTGAACACAAGTGATGTTTATATACAGAGCAATTTAAGACATATTTATAAGAAGGTTAATAAACATAAGACATCTCTATCAATTATTTCTTACCAAGAGGGCCAAAGAGCGTCTCACCTGAGACCCCAAGGAACTGTTTTGAGCAGGCAGTGCTTACAAGGTTTCACAATAAAGTAATATTAAAAACTGCTCAAAAACATGGCAGCAATGTTTTTGAACAAGCCACAATCTTTTTTGAACATAGTGGAAAGATACACATGTATACATGTATACATTTTTCTTATTTTGAATATGATTCATGATGTGTGGGTCAAAATTGTGACTTCTAGAAGTACAAATTGTTTCACTATTGCCTCATAAGAAAAACTGCCCTACCTCTTGGTGCCCATGTTTTTTCAAAGGACTTACACGCCTGATAGATAAATAGAAAATTTTCAGATAAATTTAAATGAAAACTGTGCAAACAATTGTGATTTTTGGAGTGTCACAAGCTTTTTCTTTAATTTGGCCTAGTTTTTGACCCCACATAACCCAGTTTCAAACCAGTCCAAAATTGGGGAAAATATTTGCACAATGTTTCATAAAGATTTGGATAAATGTGGCTTCTACAGTGTTCACAATCTGTGTCTTAAATTTGACCTATTGACATATTTTTTTTTTACCCTAAGTGACGGAGTGGAGTCTTAAACTCCTTGTAAGTTTCCATAAGATTGGGCAATAAATGCAGATCAAAAGTGTCCATCAGGTAAATATTTACAACACAAAATGAAAACCCAAAACGGACAAAAAGGCAATTTCAAATGGTCACCATGAGAACATTGTGATCGCGTAATCTTCAAAAACTTAAGGAACTTACATGACATTGACTACATTCACTCGACCGAACAGTGCGTCTGTAGATTGATCAGCAAGAGCCTGGATGTGTGGAGCATCAATAGACTCAGTTCTACGGGCGTTTACCACTTCCACTGGCACACCCTCAGGGGCAATTGTAGTAGCCATGCTGTCACCTAAAAGTATACAGGCATTTTATTCATGAACTCAAAAGGTAAATATTGTTGTTATTTTAATACTATGTACAGACCAATGAATGTTTTTTATTAAATAGCAAGTTCTTGTATGAGAACACCAAACAATAGTCATCTATTTTATATAAAATATAATGAATGTTTGTTTTGTTTTTTTTAAATTTGATTTTATAATTTAATTATTTATTATGATTTTTTACTGTTTAATTTGACCTAAACAAATTCTATTCATAGATAAATGTAACTTGCACATAAATCCCTAAAATGAATAACAGAAGGGACAATTTATGAAGAAATAGAAAGCATTGAATAATTGATTACTACATTGTCATTCCACTAAAGATTTTAACCAGTGCTAAACATATAGTGTATTTAAATACATTATTGGGTGCATTTCCTAGTGATATTTAGAGCATTCTTTATTATTAGCCCGAGATCATATACATATATGATTAAAAAAATATCAATGCATATCTGATATGTTGAAGATTCCTGTTTGTGTTTTTATTTACTAAAATCTATTAGTGATGAAAACAAGAGCACCGCATAACGAGTGCCAACGCTCGGCTGCGAAAGCTTGTTAGATTTTTTTTATTTTTTTTAGAGGTCACAGTGACCTTGACCTTTGACCTGGTGACCCAAAACTGGGTGTGGCGTGTAGAACTCATCAAGGTGTATCTACATAGGAAGTTTCAAAGTTGGTGGTGGAAGCACTTTGATTTTAGAGCAAATGTTAAGGTTTTAGCACGACGCCTACAGCGGACGGCTGACGGTGGATGGCGAGCTTGCTATGACAATACCTCGGGTTTTCTCCAAAAACAGCCGAGCTAAAAATAAACACTTGGATTGTGTGTGTCTCAATCACATTTTTTTTTTTTTTTGTCTTTTTGGTTCAATGGTCAAATAAAATGATACTATATATATATATTTATTATATAAATTAATTATTTCCATATTAAAATTGGGTATAATATCAATAATATCCTTTTGAATTGCAGTTTTTGTGCCATTAAATTCATTAAATAAGTGCACAAACAAAAGCAAGAAAGAGTAATGGATATAATTTATGTGTGTAATTTACACTAAGTTCACAGGTATCAGGCGGAGATATACTTAAAATTCATGCTTGGTGATCTATGATGTAGGAGACAAGTCCCTGTAATTTGAAACTTGTTCATGTGTGCTCAGGTCCAATCTATAAGAAGGGTTCGCTTAATTAACACTGAATAATTATAATTTTGTGTTTTATTTAAAATTGCAGTACTTTATTGTGTTTATTATTATATAAACAACATATAAACATTTTTTTAATTTGCATATAAATGGTAACAATTTTTTTAATTAAGATAATCCAGCTTATCCTGGAACAAAAATGTCTTAATCAGGAAGATATGATGAGTGGAATTGTTGTGCCCTGTCTGATGTAACAAAATGAAACAAACAAATGCAAATTAAAATTGATTAGTTTTAACAAGAATAAGTACATATGCATAAACATATTGAACAGTTTGGAGCTTATTATTTTAACTTAAAAAGTCATTTTCTAAAGTGTGTCACTGCCTAATTTTATTTGACAGTTACAACAAAATGCTCACCCTTGGATAGTTGTTTGTAAATTATTGCACGCAATTTTGTTGATGGCAACACATCCCCCTTTTAATTGTTGATCCCCTACTTATGCCTCATTCTCATCATTTAGTGACTTCTCATTTGATTCATGCTCAATTTAATACTCATTGTGAAGTTAAGATTTGCAGAAAATTTGACACTGTTCACTTGTGTTTCCTTCAATGTTAAACTTTTGTTTATAAATGTTATAAGTACCTGTAAAATATTATATAATTTAAAACAAAATTAATAACTTATTTAGAATTATTTACATCTCTGCTCTCACATAGAATTTTATATTTGAAAATAAATCAGTACAATAGTTAAATACACATTCCAACTTGTGTCTAAGAAAAAGGAAATTTCAATATGTGACTTAAAAAAAACTTCCCTGTTGGGAGCCGAATTTAGACTGCGGTCAAGCCAAGAGCACGAATCCAATGAGAAACTTCTTCTGGATGAAGTAGATCATTGACCATTTACTTAACGATATAAATATTAAGTAAATAACATATGTATAAAACATGGACATTAAATTTTCTGAGGGTTACTATTGAAATAGCATAAATTTAAGTAATACAATGGTACTAATACTAGCCATTGTATGCGCATGCCTGACATACATAGTCAAGGGGCACGAATGTTCGAGAACATAGCATATGTTTAAGGAATGATACAGGTACATGTATCTGTGCAAATGTGCAAGAATATGGGCCATCTGATAAAAAAGGGATTTTAAAATATAAATACACTATCAAGAGATTTTAGCTCTGTATGTTTTTTCGGGACGATTGAACTTTACCGGTACGCAACACTTAACATCAAACAGCGTACCCTAACCCTTAACATCTAACAACTAACGTAACACCTTATAATCCTTTTTATCTTATATATTTCCTTAGTATCGGGGGCTACCGCCCCCAAACCCCCGCTTTGTCGATAGTGGTAAACAACTGCGTACCGGTAAAGTTCAATCTAGCCGTTTTTTTCTCTTTTGTTATAATTGCTGCTTTATTTGGTAGACTTAAGTTTTATAACGTTATATTCATTAATTTAAATCATGATTATTTAAAATGTTAATAATTTTATTTTTTACAAAATAACCAAGCTAAAACAACAAAACGGCTTGTTATACTGTCTGAAGATGTTATCTAAAATTGTGAATAATACCTTTTTCTTGTGTGGGTGTTTTCACTTATGTTTAATGTTTATCACTTTTTAATTTATGTCAATATATCGTTGTTTATTTGTTTTTGCATTAAAACGCTTCGAGAGCAGCCATCTTGAAACAGTTTTGCCGTTACCAAGCATCAAAATATTAAGCCTTACCATCCGAATTTTACAGGTGCTCGCATGCAGGAGGTTGCACACAACTAAAAATTATAAAGGCGTATTATTTAACCAAAGATCTTTAAATGCTTTTTGAAAAAACTTTGATTTAACCTGTATGATGTTGGGTACACTTTGGTCTCTACTAGAAGTTTAACATGTGTGCTTGTTCATGTTGTATGGGTTCTTACGACGAACTATAGCAAAAGGAAACGATATGCGATATGTGTAGATTCAATCGCAGACTTAATCTAACTTCGTTTATTTATTCTAATTTTATTTTATTTATCTCTTTTTTTTTAATTTTATTTTAAGAAAGATCCAGCATTGCGTAATTGACATGATTCAAAGTAAAATGCATAATGTCAATGAAAAGCCATATTAATGACTTCTATGAATCCGGTAAAGATGCGATAAAAGCGGGGTCTCTGTTGAGCCGAATTGCATATCATACAGTGGTGTGCACCATCCTTTATAAAAAAACATTATACGAAGGAAATCATTATAAGCATTGCTCTTTACTTCCCCAACGAAACGTGAATTCTTCTCAGAACGCAATAGACAAAATGCTAAAAATCCTTCGTGTACTCGACTTATTGAGTTAGGTACAAAACGAGATTAATAATTAACAATTGAATCGCGTTCTGAGAAAACTGGGCATAATGCATGTGCGTAATGTGTCGTCCCAGATTAGCCTGTGCAGTCCGCACAGGCTAATCAGGGACGACACTTTCCGCCTAAATTGGATTTTTGCCAAGAAGAAAAGCCATACAATCGGAAAGTAGTAATAAATTATCTTTGATATTTATACACCCTGTTTCAGGTTAGTACTTGTAATTATGTTTTGTCATTAATTGTATTGTGTCATTGTCCTAAGCGTGTCTAATTGGTTTATTCTATAAGCTATAAGTCGTAAATTATGCTTTTGTAATATTTCCTAAAACATCAATGTACCTGTATTATATGTACTTGTTTACCTGTTTTAATTTGTATGAGTGTATATATTTATATTTTTTTGCATGATGGCACTCAGTAGTTATGCATCGACATGACTTTCTGTGTAATAAATTATCTTTGATATTTATACACCTTGTTTCAGTCCTTTGAGTTGCGAGAGCTGGTACTCAAAAATAAGAACCCACATATATCACATATTGTTCCGTCGGGGCACGAGCCGGTCGACATTGACAAACCCAAAAGCCCCGCCGGCAACAGCTTGTTAACATTAATCTGATATATATAAGCTTGTTCGCATCAGTGACGCAATCGTGCCCTATATCTATATGCTGATTTGTGCCTGCATGTGTTTCACGGGTTGAATGAATACATAACAACATATTGCGATTCACTGTGGTCGATTTAACTCGATCTAACTGAAATACATAATCTAGTATATTCATCGTACGTAAAACGGTATTTTCCCTTATTTTTTTATTTAGATTCGTGTCATGTTAATCGTGACGAGCTGTGTGCATTCTAGGAGAAAGGAAATAATCAAATAATCGGACCTAGGCCTTGCTAATAGCATTCAGCAATGTCATTAAAATTACGCCCCGAAAAAAAAAGATCTCACTATTCCTTACATCTGCATGCTGCACACATCATCCAAAGACTTTTTTATGAAAGACATATAAGAATACAAAACAATGTCAGACAATCAACATGATTTACGAACAAAAGTTTAATATAGAACGCTCCCTCAGTGGGGATACAAGCCGTGTCCTCGCCGTGGCAAGGCGGACAATATATCCCTTACACCAATTCGACCACTTAAGAAAAAAACAAGACATTTGAAAGACACTTGTGAGGTCCAAAACCATTTATGCTTTCTTTATATTGTGATTTGGTGCGTCTGATTTGGCGTTAAATACGCTCGCCAAAACAATAAACTGACAATGAAGACAATTGTCGTTATTTTGCTTTGAAGCATTCGAAGTCAAAGTTGTTATTCGCCAATATTAAAGGACTACAGAGAACGCAACGATTGTCTTGGCGTTAAGACGATTTGGCGTTCGTAAAACCAAACTGACGTTATATCCGAGTCGTCAAGACATGGGCACTGTAGAACAAGATGTGTATGTGTATGGTTGTTGTCTACGTACTTGAAAAAACCTGTTGTTTTTGCTCTCTTTGTTGCTGGTCGTCGTATCGGCGCTTTAAGGCCGATAATCCAAAACCACAGGCACATTTCTTTGTCGTATTTGCGTGTTAATGTGTAACCCAATTTTGATTTATTTGTAGCTTCGTAATTTCTTAGAAAAACTCCACAGTTTTATTGCATTCTATTGCACGAGGTCAAAAGCGATCTAAGTCACGAACACAAACCATTGAATTTAAAGCACGTTGAGTTGATGTTAAATTACCACGAATTGATTTCCCACTTTTCATAAATAGAAAAAAATGTATGTTTATGATGAGAACTAATTTCATGCGCAATTTAATCAGATCGACTGCGTTCACATATAAAAACAAAATGATTGCATGGTGCTTTATGCTTTATGTTTTAACACATGTTATTTCTATGTGTCT
Organism: Dreissena polymorpha; assembly: GCF_020536995.1. NCBI lineage: Eukaryota > Metazoa > Mollusca > Bivalvia > Myida > Dreissenidae > Dreissena > Dreissena polymorpha. Next base: position 144,286,945 of record NC_068357.1, read on the forward strand.
TAAGCCCGGCGCATAATTAGCCAGCTACACGAATGGTTAAAAAATTAAATGAAGCCGGTGTACAAGGGGTTGTATAAGCGTTCTGTTTTTGTTGTTTAACTATATGCTCTTTCAAAATGACAAGAACATTGATGGAAAATAGGATAGGACTATCTTAAGACGTTTCGTATGATTTTTCATGTGTTCATTACATAAATGGTGACATTCAGGACAAAGTATGAACTATATATTGGATGGGTTCTTTTGCTGATCGCTGGATTTGCGTTTCGAGGCTTCAAATACCCATTGAACCAATTTAATAAGTTAAATTTATAATCTCCCGCATTATTGAATATTATATGTACACGCTGGGTATGGCAATACTTCGATAATGGATGGAACTTCGATAACAGTGAAAAACAAACTTTACGCACGAAAGATAAGTTCCTCGTTTTTTTAATATATATCCTTTATATTAGTTTTTGAGACACGGTAGATGGTGGAGTTGATAAATTGTACATCCTTTTGCACTTAAAAGAAATATTTCAAGGAATAATAGTAGATTTTTGTCAAGCAAAAGAAATTAAATAGAACAACAGCATGAACTGAATAAGCAGTACACATTTAAACAAATTAAAGATACTAAGGCATATTGAAATAAAGTGTTTGCTTTGACAGCATGCAGAATAATATATGTGCTAAAAAAACTGAAATTTTCAAAGTATTCAATTGAATATAAAAAAGATAGAACATGTTCTTATAGCTGTTATTCATGTTTTTGTAGACACTTTGATTCCCGATAACGGACACTTCGGATAACGGAGACTATCAACAATTCGGGCAATCTGATATTCGAGTTTAAGTTTCAGCATGAAATGCATTTATGTATATGATGGTTAGTCTTACCAAACATTTTATTAAAGAAAGCATAGTCAAACGCGTCATATAAGAAATATATGAATAACTCAATTACAAACACATGTGAAATATGACCAATTATACTATTAATGTTATAATTTCATTTTTGTATAAGATCTAAATGCCTGTATCTGAAGAAATATATTTCAAGTGATGACACAAATAATACTCTACAAAAGGAATTTATTTTTTATGGTAACTTGAGATTTTAATAGATGAAAATACAACAGATCATGTGGATAGTGTTTAATTTTACTTATAACAGGGCTCTATATAACGGAAGAGAAGGGGGTCTTTATGAGGCAAATACAGATTTGTTCTATATAAAATCCGATGTCGTTGTTGTTCATTAGAATCGCATCTCCAAGACGACTCTAATGCATAGCCACAAAATAAAAAAGAGTAAGTGAATGGAAAACTCCTTTAATTAGATCTTCGCTCATGGGGATCACTTCCCTTGACGCAACCATAACGTTAGCTCGAAGTGCGAGTCTACGGTGGCATAGAGGTGGCATTCACTCCTCTTTTTTAAATTGCACTCCTCTTTTTTCTACCATGTGGCCACGACTTAGGAAAAGTGGAAACGAGTGAGCTATGTCGTGGCCACGAGATAGAAAAAGAGGAGTGCAAAACTAAATAAAAGAGGAGTGCAATTAAAAAAAGGGCGGTGCAGTAAATAAAGGAAGGGTGCACTAAACAAAAGAGGATAAAATTTCGAGATCTCGAGATCCTGACAATGAGAACTACTATTACTACTACTACATCTGCTACTACTACTACTACTACTACTACTACTACTACTACTACTACTACTACTACTACTACTGCTACTACTACTACTACTACTACTACTACTACTACTACTACTACTACTACTACTACTACTACTACTACTACCACTACTACTACTACTTCTTCTTCTTCTTCTTATTTTCCGATCTTCATGAAACTTGGTCAGAAGATTTGTCCCAATGATATCTTGGATGAGTTCAAAAATGGTAACCTTTGCTTGAAAAACATCGCTGCCAAGGGGCGGGGCATTTTTCCTTATATGGCTATGTATGGCTATAGTAAAATCTTGTTAACACTCTAGAGGCCACATTTATTGTCCAATCTTCATGAAACGTGGTCAGAAGATTCATCCCAATAATATCTTAGACGATTTTGACAATGATGTCGTTTGATTGAAATACATGGCCGCCAGGTGGCGGGGCAATTTTTCTTATATGGCTTTAGTAAAACCTTGTTAAAACTCTAGAGGCCACATTTATTTTCCGATCTTCATGAAACTTGGTCAGAAGATTTGTCCTAATGATATCTTGGATGAGAGTTTAAAAAAATGGTAACATTTGCTTGAAAAACATGGCTGCCAAGGGGCGGGGCATTTTTCTTATATGGCTATATATGACTAGTAAAATCTTGTTAACACTCAAGAGGCCACATTTATATTCGGATCTTCATGAAACTCGGTCAGATAATTTATCCCAATAATATCTTGGACGAGTTCAAAAATGATGCCGGCTGCTTGAAAAACATGGCCACCACGGGGGCGGAGCATTTTTCCTTATATGGCTCTAGTAAAACCTTGTTAACACTCTAGAGGTCACATTTATTTTCCGATCATTATGAAACTTGGTCAGAAGATTTGTACCAATGATATTTTGGATGAGTTCGAAAATGGTTTTGGTTGCTATAAAAACATGGCCACCAGGGGCGGGGCATTTATCCTTATATGGCTTTAGTAAAACCTTGTTAACACTCTAGAGGCCACATTTATTGTCAAATCTTCATGAACTTTGGTCAGAAGATTGGTCTCAATGATATATTGGATGAGTTCGAAAATAATTATGTTTGCTTGAAAAAGATGGCTTCCAAGGGGCGGGACATTTTTCTTTATACTTCTATAGTAACACTCTAGAGGCCACTTTTACTGTCCGATCTTCATAAAACTTGGTCAGATGATTAATCCCCATAATATCTTGGACGAGTTCAAACATGATGATGCCAGTTGGATTTAAAAAAAATGGCTGCCAGCGGGCGGGGGATTTTTTCCTTATATGGCATCCAGAACTTTAAACGTGAACTGAAGCAGCTGAGACGAAGGTACTATGCTAGTTCACCCACAGAGAGGATTGGACTTACACAGCTCAGAGATACAGTTCGGTCACATCTGACATCATTACGGAAAGCCGAAAACAGCAGAAGAAAGACACGGGAACGAGCAAAGAAGAGGACAGCCTTCACAGCCAACCCATACAATTTCGGCAGATCTCTTCTCGACAAAGAAAGGTCAGGAAAGTTGGAAACTCCACTAGAAGAAGTAGAGAACTACCTTCATGTGACCCATTCTGACCCCAATTGAGAGGACGTGCTAGGAGACTGCGACCGAATAGATCCAGCGAACGAACCCGAAAAACAGCAGAATGCGACGGAACCAACGCTAGGCGAGGTGAAGGAAGCTGTGAAAAAGGCCAGAGCTGCCTCAGCGCCAGGACCCAATGCCTTCCCGTACAAAGTGTACAAGATGTGCCCACTACTTCTCAAGCGTCTATGGAGGCTTCTAAAAGTAGTCTGGAGGAAGGGGGATGTTCCAGAGGCTTGGAAAAAGGCAGAGGGGATATTTACACCAAAGGAACGCAATTACAAGACGGTCAACCAGTTCCGAACGATCTCGTTGCTCAACGTCGATGGGAAAATATTCTTCGCCATCCTTGCAAGAAGACTTACATCTTTCCTGACAGGCAACGCATACATTAACACTTCGGTCCAGAAGGGAGGAGTGCCCGGTTTCTCCGGCTGTATAGAGCACACTAGTGCTATCACACACCTAATAAGTGAGGCAAAAAAAGGGAGGAAAGATCTCACTGTAGTTTGGCTCGACTTGGCCAACGCATACGGGTCCATTCCACACCAGCTCATCTATACAGCGCTCCGACACTACCATGTGGACGGCCATATACAGAAAATCATCACCAGTTACCTGGATGGAATCAAGCTCCAGTTTACTGTTGGTGACCAGCTAACCAGATGGCAGAGGTTGGAGAAAGAAATCGTTACTGGCTGCATAGTTTCCGTGGTGCTCTTCATCATGGGGATGAACCTGCTGATAAATGCTGCCCAACGAGAGACACGTAGACAAAAGACAGAGTCAGGAATCTATCTCCCATCTAGCAGAGGCTTGATGGATGACCTCACATTGACGACAACAACACATGTCTAAGCTAGATGGATGTTGACAGCCCTGACGGATGTCGCTTCATGGGGAAGAATGAAGTTCAAAGCAGCAAAATCCAGATCTCCCGTCATAAAGAAAGGACAGGCAACAGAGAGGTTCAAACTCTACGTACAGAACGAAGAGATTCCTTCCATAGCGACAAGTCCAATTAAATGCCTGGGCAAGTGGTTTAATTCAAGCCTACAAGATCGCGACAATGTCAAGAAGTTAGAGCAACAGGTAGAGGAGGGTTCAAGAAGAGAGACTGCTGCGGACTACCCGGCAAGTTCAAAGCTTGGCTCTACCAGCACGCACTGCTCCCAAGACTAATCTGACCGTTGATGCTTTATGAGGTACCCAGCACAACAGTGGAAGCCCTGGAGAGAACCACTAGTCGACACTTCAGGAAGTGGCTAGGAGTTCCACCCAGCTTTACCAGTATTGGACTCTACGGGAAGAGCAACAAGTTACAGCTCCCGCTATCTTCACTGGAAGAAGAGTTCACGACAGCAAAAGCAAGACTTGTTTTACCCTTGAGGGACTCACCGGATGAGCTCATCCGGGAGGCAGGGATCCAAACCCGAACGAGCAGGAAATGGTCAGCGACAGAGTCTGTGAGCCAGGCAGAACACGCGCTCAAGCACAAAGACATTGTCGGAGTGACTGCTGTTGGACGTGAAGAAATTGGTGCGAGAAAGGTGGTACTGTGGAGCCGATCAGACCAGAAAGAGAGGCGTGCGATGATCCAGTCTGAGGTCAGGAGAATAGAAGAAAATGCCAGACAAGCAAGGGCTGTACAAATGGGAGCGCAGGGAGCATGGACCACATGGGAAACCGCAAACAGGAAGTTGACCTGGGGAGACATCTGGAAGTATAAGCTTTTTCTGTTTTCCTTTCTTCTTAGGTTTGTCTATGACCTACTCCCATCCCCAGCGAATTTGGGCCGATGGGACTCGCAGAAGATCCAAAATGCAGCCTGTGTAACAGAGTAGGCACCCTAGAGCATGTTCTGTCATCTTGTGCTACAGCACTGACACAGGAAAGATATAGATGGAGGCATGACTTGGTCCTCAGAGAGCTGGCTGACTGGCTAGGGAAGGAACGAACGAAGGAACGTGGTAATTACCCCCGCCATGGGCACATCGCTTTCGTCAAATCGGTTGAGACCATGAAGACACAGAAACCAACAAAAGCATCAATTATTGATGGCACGAGAGACTGGAAGATGGAAGTTGACCTTGGTAGAAGGCATTTTTTCCCAAACGTGGTTCAGACGACCTTACGACCAGATATTTTACTGTGGTCAGAGACAGGAAAGAAGCTCGTCACCATAGAGCTGACAGTACGATGGGGGGGGGGGCAAGAGGTGAAGAGGCCTACGAGCGGAAGAAGGCAAAGTACACAGAACTCATGGATCTGTGCAAGCACCAAGGCTGGCGTACTTGGCTATTTCCCATGGATGTTGGCGTGAGAGGGTTCTGTTCGCAGTCCGTGCACAGGTTGATGACAGCAGTAGGAACTTCTGGCAGGGAGAGGCAAGTGGCTATTCAGAGACTGAGCGAAGCAGCTGAATCGGCATCAAGCTGGCTGTGGCTAAGGCGAGAGGAGAAGAGCTGGAGGCAATCAACCAACACGCAGTGACTGATCATCACCGTGGGCCCACCGCGACCAGAATGTTCATGGAATTAAAAGGGCCGAAACATTCTAAGACGGCGGCATCGATGCTGATGATGTTGGTAGAGGAGCAGTCTACAACCAAGCACAGATTGGTTAGACTGTATTCAAACAAATTCAATATCTGGAGATACCAGTGACTTCTAGGAAAGACTGGATGACAACCAAGAACAGAATGGTGACGATGGAGAGACAGATTGCGCCAGGATTAGGATGGAACAGGGGCACTAGGGGTAGCATCCCTAAATGCAGTCTTCGAGAGGGGACACCCAACAAACAGCTACAGACTCCACAAATGAAAGACACCTCCAAAGTCTACCGAGATGGGGGGGGGATGATGATAGACTCACTTGGACGGATTTTATGGAATCGACACGGCCTGCCCAACCGACTATGAATAGAGATGGATCGGTCACTTGTAAGTGCGGAAAGATGTGCAAGAACCAACGCGGTCTACGCATTCACCAAGGGAAATCAGGTTGTCAACGTGTGAGGTCAAAAGGACAGCGCATAGCCATCTTGGCTAGTGAGACGCAAAAGTACTCCAGTCTGGATTCAACCCACAGTACTGAAGAACTCTCCGTCCAGGAGACCTCACAAGATGCCTTCCGAAATCTCGAGGTGGATGATGACCCCCTTTTAGAGCTCTTACAGACTCAAAACAGCCCTGAAGCAAGCCAGGCGACCGGTCCAGATAGACCAAAGCAAGACACTGCCACTAGAACCAGGAAACCAAGGATTAAGTGGCCCAAGGCTTCAGACAAGACATCGTGGACCCAACTGGACGAGGACCTAGATAACATCCTCGAAGCATCCATGCAAGGACCAGTAGACCGAAAGCTGTCCACCCTCACAACCTTGATATATTCAGTAGGCAAGGAGAGGTTTGGACTAGAAGAGGAGAGAGTGCGAAAGGAACCATGTGGACGGCCATATACAGAAAATCATCACCAGTTACCTGGATGGAATCAAGCTCCAGTTTACTGTTGGTGACCAGCTAACCAGATGGCAGAGGTTGGAGAAAGAAATCGTTACTGGCTGCATAGTTTCCGTGGTGCTCTTCATCATGGGGATGAACCTGCTGATAAATGCTGCCCAACGAGAGACACGTAGACAAAAGACAGAGTCAGGAATCTATCTCCCATCTAGCAGAGGCTTGATGGATGACCTCACATTGACGACAACAACACATGTCTAAGCTAGATGGATGTTGACAGCCCTGACGGATGTCGCTTCATGGGGAAGAATGAAGTTCAAAGCAGCAAAATCCAGATCTCCCGTCATAAAGAAAGGACAGGCAACAGAGAGGTTCAAACTCTACGTACAGAACGAAGAGATTCCTTCCATAGCGACAAGTCCAATTAAATGCCTGGGCAAGTGGTTTAATTCAAGCCTACAAGATCGCGACAATGTCAAGAAGTTAGAGCAACAGGTAGAGGAGGGTTCAAGAAGAGAGACTGCTGCGGACTACCCGGCAAGTTCAAAGCTTGGCTCTACCAGCACGCACTGCTCCCAAGACTAATCTGACCGTTGATGCTTTATGAGGTACCCAGCACAACAGTGGAAGCCCTGGAGAGAACCACTAGTCGACACTTCAGGAAGTGGCTAGGAGTTCCACCCAGCTTTACCAGTATTGGACTCTACGGGAAGAGCAACAAGTTACAGCTCCCGCTATCTTCACTGGAAGAAGAGTTCACGACAGCAAAAGCAAGACTTGTTTTGACCTTGAGGGACTCACCGGATGAGCTCATCCGGGAGGCAGGGATCCAAACCCGAACGAGCAGGAAATGGTCAGCGACAGAGTCTGTGAGCCAGGCAGAACACGCGCTCAAGCACAAAGACATTGTCGGAGTGACTGCTGTTGGACGTGAAGAAATTGGTGCGAGAAAGGTGGTACTGTGGAGCCGATCAGACCAGAAAGAGAGGCGTGCGATGATCCAGTCTGAGGTCAGGAGAATAGAAGAAAATGCCAGACAAGCAAGGGCTGTACAAATGGGAGCGCAGGGAGCATGGACCACATGGGAAACCGCAAACAGGAAGTTGACCTGGGGAGACATCTGGAAGTATAAGCTTTTTCTGTTTTCCTTTCTTCTTAGGTTTGTCTATGACCTACTCCCATCCCCAGCGAATTTGGGCCGATGGGTCTCGCAGAAGATCCAAAATGCAGCCTGTGTGACAGAGTAGGCACCCTAGAGCATGTTCTGTCATCTTGTGCTACAGCACTGACACAGGAAAGATATAGATGGAGGCATGACTTGGTCCTCAGAGAGCTGGCTGACTGGCTAGAGAAGGAACGAACGAAGGAACGTGGTAATTACCCCCGCCATGGGCACATCGCTTTCGTCAAATCGGTTGAGACCATGAAGACACAGAAACCAACAAAAGCATCAATTATTGATGGCACGAGAGACTGGAAGATGGAAGTTGACCTTGGTAGAAGGCATTTTTTCCCAAACGTGGTTCAGACGACCTTACGACCAGATATTTTACTGTGGTCAGAGACAGGAAAGAAGCTCGTCACCATAGAGCTGACAGTACGATGGGGGGGGGGGGCAAGAGGTGAAGAGGCCTACGAGCGGAAGAAGGCAAAGTACACAGAACTCATGGATCTGTGCAAGCACCAAGGCTGGCGTACTTGGCTATTTCCCATGGATGTTGGCGTGAGAGGGTTCTGTTCGCAGTCCGTGCACAGGTTGATGACAGCAGTAGGAACTACTGGCAGGGAGAGGCAAGTGGCTATTCAGAGACTGAGCGAAGCAGCTGAATCGGCATCAAGCTGGCTGTGGCTAAGGCGAGAGGAGAAGAGCTGGAGGCAATCAACCAACACGCAGTGACTGATCATCACCGTGGGCCCACCGCGACCAGAATGTTCATGGAATTAAAAGGGCCGAAACATTCTAAGACGGCGGCATCGATGCTGATGATGTTGGTAGAGGAGCAGTCTACAACCAAGCACAGATTGGTTAGACTGTATTCAAACAAATTCAATATCTGGAGATACCAGTGACTTCTAGGAAAGACTGGATGACAACCAAGAACAGAATGGTGACGATGGAGAGACAGATTGCGCCAGGATTAGGATGGAACAGGGGCACTAGGGGTAGCATCCCTAAATGCAGTCTTCGAGAGGGGACACCCAACAAACAGCTACAGACTCCACAAATGAAAGACACCTCCAAAGTCTACCGAGATGGGGGGGGGGGATGATGATAGACTCACTTGGACGGATTTTATGGAATCGACACGGCCTGCCCAACCGACTATGAATAGAGATGGATCGGTCACTTGTAAGTGCGGAAAGATGTGCAAGAACCAACGCGGTCTACGCATTCACCAAGGGAAATCAGGTTGTCAACGTGTGAGGTCAAAAGGACAGCGCATAGCCATCTTGGCTAGTGAGACGCAAAAGTACTCCAGTCTGGATTCAACCCACAGTACTGAAGAACTCTCCGTCCAGGAGACCTCACAAGATGCCTTCCGAAATCTCGAGGTGGATGATGACCCCCTTTTAGAGCTCTTACAGACTCAAAACAGCCCTGAAGCAAGCCAGGCGACCGGTCCAGATAGACCAAAGCAAGACACTGCCACTAGAACCAGGAAACCAAGGATTAAGTGGCCCAAGGCTTCAGACAAGACATCGTGGACCCAACTGGACGAGGACCTAGATAACATCCTCGAAGCATCCATGCAAGGACCAGTAGACCGAAAGCTGTCCACCCTCACAACCTTGATATATTCAGTAGGCAAGGAGAGGTTTGGACTAGAAGAGGAGAGAGTGCGAAAGGAACCTCGAAGACCAAACAGGCGGCAAGTCCGCATCCAGAACTTGAGACGTGAACTCAAGCAGCTGCGACGAAGGTACTGTGCTAGTTCACCCACAGAGAGGATCGGTCACAGCTGACATCATTACGGAAAGCCGAAAACAGCAGAAGAAAGACACGGGAACTGGCAAAGAAGAGGGCAGCCTTCACAGCCAACACAAACAAGTTCGGCAGATCTCTTCTCGACAAAGAAAGGTCAGGAAAGTTGGAAACTCCACTAGAGGAAGTAGAGAACTACCTTCATGTGACCCATTCTGACCCCAATCGAGAGGACGTGCTAGGAGACTGCGACCGAATAGATCCAGCGAAGGAACCCGAAAAACAGCAGAATGCGACGGAACCAACGCTAGGCGAGGCGAAGGAAGCTGTGAAAAAGGCCAGAGCTGCCTCAGCGCCAGGACCCAATGCCATCCCGTACAAAGTGTACAAGATGTGCCCACTACTTCTCAAGCGTCTATGGAGGCTTCTCAAAGTAGACTGGAGGAAGGAGGATGTACCAGAGGCTTGGAAAGAGGCAGAGGGGATATTTACACCAAAGGAACGCAATTACAAGACGGTCAACCAGTTCCGAACGATCTTGTTGCTCAACGTCGAGGGGAAAATATTCTTAGCCATCTTTGCAAGAAGACTTACATCTTTCCTGACAGGCAACGCATACATTAGCACTTTGGTCCAGAAGGGAGGAGTGCCCGGTTTCTAGAGCTGTATAGAGCACACCAGTGCTATCACACACCTAATAAGTGAAGCAAAGGAAGGGAGGAAAGATCTCACTGTAGTTTGGCTCGACTTGGCCAACGCATACGGGTCCATTCCACACCAGCTCATCTATACAGCGCTCCGACACTACCATGTGGACGGCCATATACAGAAAATCATCACCAGTTACCTGGATGGAATCAAGCTCCAGTTTACTGTTGGTGACCAGCTAACAAGATGGCAGAGGTTGGAGAAAGGAATCGTTACTAGCTGCACAGTTTCCGTGGTTCTCTTCATCATGGGGATGAACCTGCTGATAAATGCTGCCCAACGAGAGACACGTGGACCAAAGACCGTGTCAGGAATATATCTCCCATCTAGCAGAGGCTTGATGGATAACCTCACATTGACGACAATAACACATGTCCAAGCTAGATGGATGTTGACAGCCCTGACGGATGTCGCTTCATGGGGAAGAATGAAGTTCAAAGCAGCAAAATACAGATCCCTCGTCATAAAGAAAGAATACGCAACAGAGAGGTTCAAACTTTACGTGCAGAACGAAGAGATTCCTTCCATAGTGACAAGTCCAATCAAATGCCTGGGCAAGTGGTTTAATTTAAGCCTACAAGATCGCGACAATATCAAGAAGTTAGAGCAACAGGTAGAGGAGGGTCTCAAGAAGATAGACTGCTGCGGACTACCCGGCAAGTTCAAAGCTTGGCTCTACCAGCACGCACTGCTCCCAAGACTAATCTGGCCGTTTATGCTTTACAAGGTACCCAGCACAACAGTGAAAGCACTGGAGAGAACCACTAGTCGACACCTCAAGAAGTGGCTAATAGTTCCACCCAGCTTTACCAGTATTGGACTCTACGGGAAGAGCAACAAGTTACAGCTCCCGCTATCTTCACTGGTAGAAGAGTTCAAGACAGCAAAAGCAAGACTTGTGTTGACCTTGAGGGACTCTCCGGATGAGCTCATCCGGGAGGCAGGGATCCAAACCCGAACGAGCAGGACATGGTCAGCGACAGAGTCTGTGAGCCAGGCAGAGAACGCGCCCAAGCACAAAGACATTGTCGGAGTGACTGCTGTTGGACGTGAAGGAATTGGTGCGAGAAAGGTGGTACTATGGAGCCGATCAGACCAGAAAGAGAGGCGTGCGATGATCCAGTCTGAGGTCAGGAGAGTAGAAGAAAATGCCAGACAAGCAAGGGCTGTACAAATGGGAGCGCAGGGAGCATGGACCACATGGGAAACCGCAGACAGGAAGTTGACCTTGGGAGACATCTGGAAGTATGAGCCTTTTCTGTTTTCCTTTCTTCACAGGTCTGTCTATGACCTACTCCCATCCCCAGCGAACTTGTGCCGATGGGGACTCGCAGAAGATCCAAAATGCAGCCTGTGTGACAGAGTAGGCACTCTAGAGCATGTTCTGTCATCTTGTACTACGGCACTGGCACAGGGAGATATAGATGGAGACATGACTTGGTCCTCAGAGAGTTGGCTGACTGGCTAGAGAAGGAACGAAAGAAGAAACGTGGTAATTACACCCGCCATGGGCACATCGCTTTCGTCAAATCGGGTGAGACCATGAAGACACAGAAACCAACAAAAGCATCAATTCTTGATGGCACGAGAAACTGGAAGATGGAAGTTGACCTTGGTAGAAGGCATTTTTTCCCAAACGTGGTTCAGACGTCCCTACGACCAGATAGTGTACTGTGGTCTGAGACAGGAAAGAAGCTCGTCGCCATAGAGCTGACAGTACCATGGGAGGCAAGATGTGAAGAGGCCTACGAGCGGAAGAAGGCAAAGTACACATAACTCACGGATCTGTGCAAGCAACAAGGCTCGCGTACTTGGCTTTTCCCGTGGAAGTTGGCGTGAGAGGGTTCTGTTCGCAGTCCGTACACAGGCTGATGACAGCAGTTGGAACTACTGGCAGGGAGAGACAAGTGGCTGTTCAGAGACTGAGCCAAGCAGCTGAACGGGCATCAAGCTGGCTGTGGCTAAGGCGAGAGGAGAAGAGCTGGAGGCAATCAACCAACACGCAGTGACTGATCATCACTGTGGGCCCACCGCTACCAGAATGTTCATGGAATTAAAAGGGCCGAAACATTCTAAGACGGCGGCATCAATGCTGTTGATGTTGGTAGAGGAGCAGTCTACAACCAGCACAGATTGGTTAGACTGTATTCAAACAAATAGTAAAACCTTGTTAACACTCTAGAGGACACATTTATTTTCCGATCTTTATGAAACTTGGTCAGAAGATTTGTCTCAATAATATCTTGTTATCTCAGGTGAGCGACTTTGGGCCTTTCAGGCCCTCTTGTTTTTTGTGTGTCAACGTGATGAAATGTATTGAAAATGCAGCTCATTATATAATTTGTTTGTGTGTTTTCTAGTTTCAAAACATATTAGCACCGTTTTCCATTCCACGAAGTATGTACATGTCTAATCCTTACTGGTAATACTGACACGAAAAACAAATTCACGAGATGCATTTGGAGGAAAAACACGTTTCAGCTTCTTTAATGTTCGTCATTTCCATTTTGAATAAATACATTTCAAAGTCGAACAAATTGGCTCCATGAAAATATTTCCATGTGCCGACACGGCAAGCTCCGAGGACTCGGATATCTTTTACCAATAGTCCGAACACCATCGAAATACAAACGAACTTTTCAGTCGACGGGCCGGCTAAATAGGAAATAAAACACTCTTAAGTTTTAAGATGACTTTAAATATTATATCCTTAGTATTTTTTAAATGTAAATCAAAAAGTTTGCGTTTATTTGCAAAACAAACTTTAATTTTACAGATGCATCATCTTTAACATGTGCTTTGATACCAAGTAATACATCGATCGTACTTAACTACTATATCGTGTCAATAATAATAACAAACCTTAAACAACTCTAAAGTCCTTTCGTCAACATAGATTTTTTTCAGACTGAACATCTGTGTACATTCACACTGTACGGTCATTTTATGACAAATAATGCAGTTGTTGTTTGAACAAAAATTAACAATTAATTTGATGCATGTTCAATGTCTGTGATTCATTGTGCACGAATAACTCTTCAGCCGTACAGTGAGCAAGAGCATCATACACCAATAACGTCAGGGAAATAACAAATTTCCATGTGTTATTCACAAATAATGTACGGGGCGCACGTGAATTAACCCACTGCCCGTGCGTGATTAACCAATAATGCACGGAATACACATAAAAATCAACGAAGACGAGTTATGTACCAACAATGCAAGGGCCACATGTTAAATGTATAACTGTCCATGCATTATACGTGGGTTAATCTTGGGTTACACGTGAAATTTCCAACTGTTCGTGCGTTTTGGACCAATAAGGAGGGAGGCCCGGAGGCACCGTCCGTGCGTTATGCACAAATAATGAAAGGGTCGCGGTGAAATAATCCACTGTCTGTCCGGTTGTTCACCAATAATGTACGCGGAGCAGTCCATTTTCCGTCTGTTTAGACGAAGGAAACACGAGAACGCACGTTAACACGCATCTATCATAATTGAGCAAATATATGTGCTCATACCGAGCAATTGTGAGCACTGAAGTTGTTTATTCCAGGGCATACTTTGAGCACATCAGTTGGACGAACTCTGAAAAAGAACAAAATAATGTATGTCGGATTCTAAATAGTTAGTGGCATGATGTACATTGAAAAATAAACTTAAATCATGACGTGCATTTTTGTATCATATCGGTGTCAGATCTTTTAATGTTCAACGTCATATGAAAATGATCTCGTAGGTAAATTGTGTGTTGTTTTTCAGTCATATAAAACAGATTCGATCCCAGATTAATAAATATTTATGTACTTAATAAATTCCTTTCAAAACATTATACTTATATTCGCTGTTATACAAATATAATACTTCAATTGGACAAAATACCCTTTGAACGACGAGAATATTTAGGATATTGACTGAATGCGCATATGTTCATAAAGTGATTTTTTGTTGTTGTACCATACTGCTACTGTAACAAGCTGTTCATGCAAGAGTAAATGGCCATTTAGTGCTCAGCACTGTTTCATATTATGATCATAATCAGAAGAGGTAGTATATTAGACGAGTGAGGCTATGTTACATAATATTACCACTTTTATTAATATATTTTTATGAATATAAATTAAGCCTCGTCGTGCGATCATGGGTCTTATACAATATGCTACCAGTTTGGTCAGGAATTATCTGGTCAGGATGTCCGCTAATGCGACCACATAGCCTTGCGATTCTTTATAGTGGACAGCATAGCTCCTTACCAGACGTCGTGCGTAACTGCGTAGGCTGGTCTTGAGCAACGCTAGCGGCATATGACATAAGACCCATTTTTGCACGACTTGACTCATATTTTATATTTACAATATTAGTACAAAAGCAAAGATCAACATGTATGCGTTTACATTTTTGCACTAACAGATCAGAGACTCACGACCTTGCATTATTTATTATCATACGCAACTAGTTGCCGACACATTCTCATTAATAATGCCATATAATATCATTGAAAACATGTCAAGTTATTTCTTGGCATTTATCAAAATCATAACGTGAATCTCATCACAATTCGTCTACTTGGATTAATTCGGGTCATTGCAGAAGAATGAGCGAATAATTACTTTAGCACATCGACATACTTTGACGAGCTCATACATGATACACCCGTGTTGTTATAACAATGTATGATTTATCTGTTTGACGTATAAGAAGTAGATAAGTATTGTTCTAAAAATAAGCGTGATGGCTTTCACATACCATGGTAACTTTGAATTGCCTCTAATTTCATGAAGTTTACATACGCAAAGAATCAGGGACGAAACTTTCCGCCTAAATTGGATTTTTGCTAAGAAGAGACTTCATTTAAACGAAACATGTCATAAAAGCGGAAAGTGTCGTTCCTGATAAGCCTGTGCGGACTGCTCAGGCTAATCTGGGACGACACTTTACGCACATGCATTAAGCCCAGTTTTCTCAGAACGCGGCTAATATTTACTTGTTGCCGTGTATTTGTATGTATGTTATACCTATAATAATGTATTTAACAACGCTTTCTTACAGCAAAATATGATCCCGAAAATTATACAATTGAAGAGTTATAATATACTAGTATCGTGTTTCACATATAGAACACACGACGCATTGTGAGATTATTGTAATACAAGTTAGCCATGTGCAACTCAATTCTACATGTTGTAGAATTGTAACATGATTGCAGTTTTCGATAACATTCATAGTCTAAGAATGGTTGATGAAAACGGGTCGTTGGCTCGTATAAAATAATTTCTTATATGTTTCCCTAGATGACGTTTGACGTGATTAAAATGGTTTCCAGCAAAGCAGCACATTTTCACTCTCACCTTCATAATTCATGCGGCCATCAAAGTCAATGTCGACCTCCCGGATCATTTCTTCTACCTCCTCTAGCGTTAGCTTTTCGCCAAGGTTCATCATGCACACGCGTAACTCCTCCGCGTCGATGTATCCGTTGCCATCCTTGTCAAACATCCGGAAGGCCTCCTTGAGCGCGTCCTCGTGGTCCTCGTCGTCAAACTTCCGGCTCGCCACGATGTTCAGGAAGCTGTCGAAGTCGAGGCATCCGGTGTCTGAAAAACATGAAAGCTGAAGGAGTGGTAGTGTGTTAGTAGGTTTCAATCCATCTAGCGATAATGTATAATGTTTAATGGAACGGAGAACAAAAGTACAACACCTCTTCTACAAAACAAGTATTCATTGCAAAATTATTTACAATTTAACCTCATGCCACAATTCTAAACAATGATCACTGATTAATGCAAGATATAAGTATACATTTTACGTAAAAACTTACGAACATTCTACGTACATGCTCGCGTATTTTCTACACGCATGTTCAAGAAAATGCTGCGTTTACACTAACGTACTTTCTACGATAAAGCTTGCGTGCAGTTTACGTGAACACTAAACTTAAAACTACGTACATTCAACTCTAACGCTAAGGATATTCCACGCGAATGCTAATGTTAATTCTATATTAATGCATAAGTTAATTCTGCGTTGCATACATACATTCTACTTTAACGTTTACGTACATTTTAATTTAAAGCTTAAGCTAGTATTCTATGTGCTCTATTGGCGCTTCATTGTTTCGCTTTACGTGAATTCATTCAGCGTGTTGCTTCTGTATAGAAACGACGATAGCAAGAAGAATTTTATTACTTTTTATTCTTGGTATTAAAAGTGTTTACCTGAAACACTATCTATGTTCAGTTTTTTTTAGACTGCAACATATTTTCTTTGCATTTATGCACTCCTGTTTTGACCTAATGCTAAATCATCTCATTTGGGATGTTTTACATTAATTATATTATTTACTTCAATTAATGGTTCAGTATCTTCTGTCGAAAATAAAATTCCCAGCGTCATGCTGTCTCGATTATGACTCTACATTAAGAAAACTCGCTTAGAAAAATCGCTTCTTGTGTGAACACATAGAATGCAGTTAAGAGATTCAATGTCGGACGATCTTTGTTTCACGTACATGCATCCCAAATACGTTCACGTTCATGTTCGCGTGCACATGGAATACCGACTTAACAAGTTCTACGTGAACACCTGCGAATATTCTACGGGAACGCTTACATTCTGCCCTGAAACTTACGTTCTATATAAAAGCTACGTACACTTTACTTTGCCCCTTACGTTCTATATTAAAGCTACATACATTCTACATTGAAACTTACGTTCTATATTAAAGCTACGTGCATTCTACTTTGCCACTAACGTTCTATATTAAAGCTACGTAAATTCTACATTGAAACTTACGTTCTATATTAAAGCTACGTGCATTCTACTTTTACACTTACGTTCTATATTAAAGCTAACGTACATTCTATATAAAAGCTGACGCTCATTTAACGTGATCGCTTACCCTCGGGATCCACGTCGTCTATCATCTCCTGTATCTCGATCTCGGTGGGGTTCAGGCCCATGGCCCTTAGCACGCGACCTAGCTTCTGCGTGGTAATAATACCGTCATGGTTCTTGTCAAACAGGTTGAACGCCTCGCGATACTCTGAACAGAAAGACATGTTGAGAGGGATTGGCCAACATCCTTAGTCAGGAACTTTATTTGGAAAAATACCAATCATCAAGCTAACCCTTATAAAATCTTTACAAAAAAACGCATGCGATGTCAACGATAATTTTCTCAATGAAAAAACCATCGTATAATGGGTCAGCGTTAATTAAGCCTAATGATACGATACATGTTTTAAAGTGTCGGTGATCCAGATAAAAGTGCTAAGGGAACTTCTCATTACGACGATTGCTGTTTCATAAAGCAGACTGTAACCCTTAGAGACAATTAAAAACTAAGAAACGACATCAATGTAAGGTTTTTCTGTTACTCAATTTTACATGTTTTCAGTTGAAAGTTTAATGTCATTATTTTTGTTAAACTCGATATTCCAAAACAATCACTAAACAACCGTGGCCCTTAAAGGTAAGGTCGATCCCATTATGAACACGGAATACATAGTCTTAATATTGACCTAATATACACATGCATTTGGAAGTTAATGAGATATTTGTTTAATTAAATTTTAAGGCTTTAAATAGCTGTCATTAAGAGGTTTAAAAAAACAAGTTACACATACATTAATTGTTAACATAATTTCACTCATAAGTCACTGGTCATGTCTGGTTTATACTTAAATTATTTATATAATTTAAGTTAATGATTGTTCAAATGAAAAGAGACACTATGTGGAAATAGATATATACCTTTGATTTTGCTTTCTGTCAACTGGCTCAACTGAAAATAAAGGAGAAATTGTTTCACAATAAAATGTATAATAAAGAAACTATAAACATTAAAATATTTTGTTGCCAATTTTACAAAAGTTTTCGTCATAACAGACAACTAATGTATGAACCTACTCTTGTCTGATTTGCGAGTGGCATGTTGCAGTGTAATTAAGGAAGTATTTTTTTATAAAATAATTATATACCGTCTGCAAATATATCACTTATTGTATTTGTATGCATAACAACAAAACAATTGTATTCTACAAAACTTAATATTTTCAAACATTTTTGCTCAATTGCTAGCAGCATCTCCGATGTTAAACATGTAAGTGTTAGTTTGTTCACTTATGTATCATTTTTAGTCGAAGGGAGAACGAAAAATAACATGAACTGTAACCTAGTTTATCTATTAACAAGTTATACAAGTTCTATTTATTTTTACGCTCAGCACATGCATACATCCATGAAAAAACAACAATTCAATAACAAACGGCTTAAGTATTGGTATTTAAGTAAAACCTTGAGTTGGTTTGACAGACCCAATGTCTTCTGCACATCGTCGGAATGACCTTTACAAGTTTAATCTATCTTCTGACATTGACTTTGTGACACGGTGACTGACTCATACCGCAAGCAGTTCGTCTCAATAAACAAACCATGTAAGTCAAGTGTCATTAAAAGCCTTAAACGGGTATAAAAGATGAGAAGCAGAGAACGCCTGGTAATGCTAAAAAATACTTTAAAGTACGACATAGACCTTGTGTCAACGTGATTGACTCACGATTTCTGCCCACCGTTTTAATTAACTGAACATTCTAGCAGAGACTGATGTAAATCTTTCAAAGCGGTTAAGGCAGAATGGAGCAGACGCGACAATCTATGCTCAAACATTTGAATTTAAAAGACACCATTGACCTTGTACCGGCATAACTGATATATTCCTTGTGTATGTCCTAAACAGTTAAGACAAATAATGAAAAACTGTCAAAATGTATATGAATATTGAGCAAATATGGCAATAGAGGCTTAAACCTGTGATCTTGAAGTTCGACCTTGGTCATAAGCTGACATAACTGCCTCATGCAAATCTACTCATTGCCCTTGACATTTCATTCAACTTTCTTTCTTTAAATGGTAAAGGAAGTGGATTCGAAAATGTTACGAACAGATTAACCAACTGGCGGACACACTGGCGGGCGGACGGACGAATTGCATTATAATAAGCTTGATTTTGCATGAAACTATGTAAAGTTAATGCAACGGTTGTTATTAAACACAATGATATCGGTATTGACGTAGAAAAGCAAATGCGTTTAAATGGACCGACCTAATAATTATGCGTCATTTTGTTATGGCTGCCTCGAAATATATTGGGAGTAAACCGACAATATTTTCATTTTATTGTTATTGTCTCCACACACCGTCATACCATACAATTAATTGAAATGGAAATGTGTCATGGGCGTAGACAAGGGTACGCCCATTACTCTAACATGTTGACATCTGGAAATAATAACAATAATATAATCCGAAAGGGTTATCATTATCTATGTACCTGATGTAAATAGCAGCTAAGTGAATTAAAAAGAACGTCGTCACGAGCGTCATTATTTATTATCTAATCATAATACATTATCAACACAGAACTCACTTGAAATGTTACGTAGTTTGCAATTAAACGTATTGTTTCAGAAGCGTATGTTAATAAAAATAAGGGAATGCTTGGAAGTTAATTGAATGATATGTCAATACGTCGATTTGAGTATATAACTTATATAATGTCAACTATCATTTTTATTCATTAAAATACATGTTTGCTTCAACTGATCTGAGTACATTAGAGCATATTTAAGATACAGTAATGTAATTTTCGATGCATTCAACAGCTTGTATTATATCTAATAATCATACTCGACAATCCATCAATATCCCATTATTACTACTATCAGATACATTATGAACATATTTATCTTTGTAAACTGGCAAACGATCTTTTAAAATTTGTAAAGAAACACATGTACATTAAATTATAAAAGTTACGAATGCATGAAATTTTAAATTAAACCCACTGTGTAAATGAATGTAAACTGTTGTGTCAAGTTTTGGTTTAAGTTGCGTTTGCAAAAATAGGCTAGATCTGTTTTTACAAGTAAATATAGTCCATATACACGTACTCCCAGAGCCCTCGATAATTGTTGTTATGGTGGCTCTCAGCAATCCTTTGAGTTATAAAGCTAAGAGTTGAATTATTGCAACTACAAATAAATATAGTGTTCTTCTTAAAGTTTTGATCTCTATAAAAACAAAACGTTAAACGTTTCAAAGACAAACTATAAAATTCAACATATAGATACATTATATATAACTTAAGGTCAAGATTGACTTGTAGATTAAGAACACAAAACACGAGCGAAACTATCCCTTCATTATGTAATAATTCTACAGCAAATATGTAGAAGCGGGATGAATATGGAATACACACTATTCTTGCTACTGTTTTATAACCCCTACATCATCTGTACAACAACACTGTTAAGAGTAATTAGTTACAATTAGTCCCAGAATGTAACGAAGTGACAACACAGGTGTAATCAAAATGCCATTAACAACGGTAAAGCCATTCATAATGGTATTGACAGAAACACCGCTCGGCAAGAGCGGAAAAATTGGTGGACAAATTAAGCTGACATAAGTTGGTGTTTTATCCATTTGCAATTTCATTTGACAATCACATTAATTGCCAATATATGTATCCCGGTAAAGCAACCTTTTGGAAAAAACACACTTATCTGCTGATACAAATAAAGCTGACCCATATTTCATCTAAAACCACACACCATATCTAACGTTATTTTTATTATATATAGCATGCACTCATTGATTGATAAAATGGACCAGCGAGGGATTAGTGGGTTTCCTAAACTCGTGCACATTCCGGGATCAGACTAATAATCAGTAGATATTTGTAAGTTGTCGAAATTTGTGTTTATATTTCAACTCTACTCTCCCACAGGTACTTGAAAAAAAATGTTGGTCCTTATATATATAATAAGAGTATTATATATATAAGGACCATTTTTTCAAGTACCTGTGTACTCACCGTTCTGTTGCAATACACCTGCTCTGAAGCGGGTATGCACGATTTTTATATTTGTTAACTAAATATTTAACAATAACACACAAAGGCAAGACAAATTATACATTAAAGACGAACTTCATAAAATGCAGCAAACACAAATTACCCCCCCCCCCCCCCAGCCGATTGTGACGAAGATTTTCGTACATATTTTCCTACAATAACCGAAGCATTCGTCTTTTTATGAGGATCGAAGTTAGTGTTCGTGTGTCGTATGAATAGATATCGTTGCAGGAAATTAAAATGATCCGTAAAACTAAATATAGTATAATAAGTTTTGTACACATTTTATATAAATTCATAAATATTTGACAAAATCGTGCATACCCACTTTAACAATGTTCGTACTATAAATATCGTAGTGTATCTCTTTTATTTAATTGGCCGTTAATAATCTGTCATTAAATTAAAGACTAGCAGGAAAGATTTTTGCTCATGGTTATGTTTTTTTTGAAATTCATTATTCCTATGAGTTAATAATGAACATACAACAAGAAATATATTTAAAAAAATGTATTCTGCGTACACCCCGATTCTAAAGTAAAGGTTGCAAATTTACATTTATTAATAAACAAATGGAAAGACAATGTTATTTATTCTTTTTGTTTTCAGTTGTTATTCCCTGAAATACCGAATGTCATGTTTGCTATGTTTTAAATTAATCTTTGTGCAGTTTATACAGCAATACATAGAACATATCACATTTTCACTTTAATTTGATTATTATTGCTGGTATTTGCAGAAAATTAAACATTTAGGAAATATTCATTTATACATATTCATAAATATTTTAGCTGCAACCTTTTACAAGTAGATTTGATTGACACTATATCAGAAAATTGAAGTCAGATATTGAAATTAGTAGCACACGGAAAAGTCAATAGCCTTCCATGGAAGATATCGAAACAGGCTTACCGATGAGTGAGCTAAAATCGTAACGAGACGGAATGTAACACGTTTAAACAAATATCGTAATATGTGTGATAAAATGCTGGCAATTGCAAAACCCAATATTTTCACACGTTTGTTTGTCAATATAAAAGTATGTTACATAATGTTTCGCTATTGATTAAGGGTAGGGTTTACAAAGGAACATTATCTAAATTATATGTGTGCACCTAATGTAATATGAAGATAAGCATAAAATACAAAATCACATCCACTAAATATACAGTATAAGTAGAAATGAGCGAACAATAAAAGCTCATAGGGATTGCGTAAAGTGGAAACTGTGTCAAAAGCACATCGACATAACTTGTCAAGCACGATTACAGGGAGAATCCGGATAGACGTAATTACTAATCTATACCAGATGTAGTAAATATGCTTCATTATTTCAGAACAAACGAAACTAAAGTCTTATAAATATAAATATACATAAAATATTACTGGTATACGAGTAAGTTAAATTATAAAGTACACATAGTATAGGCACCTGTACATCCTGCAAGATAAGAGAAGCTTTTAATTTAACGCTACAAATAAAGCGGCGTCACAGCTCTACTTATAGTTGATGCTAAGTGATTTACATTTTGTATTGTCATGTATTGTATTCGCAATTTGTCATGTGCAAGAAATAAAGGATATGAGGATGGCAAACACGAGTTGTTCCTCTGCATTGTGGAGTTTATTAGTAATTGCTAAACTTAATAAAAAGTACACAACAAAGTTAATATAACTAATATATTTCAGATTACATATAAACTCCATTATATCAGAAAAATGTGTTAGATGAAGTATAGTTGCTTTATTCCTGAACCGTACGTGGTTTAAATTCTATTTATTGTATAAAATTGTATAAATCAATAAAGAACACTTTTCAATGATGAAGCCATCGCGTTTTATTGGTATTCATTTGATATGACAGCGAACTAAGTGACAATTATACATAATATAACCAATAGTCAATCATCATTAATATTGTTACTACAATATCGATTGATAAAATCGTACTAAAAGCTCCATACGTTAACCACAAATTTAGCTGGGTATGCGAAGCCAAACAAAACATCAACGCACAAAACAGGCATATTGTTTATGTTTATTTGTTTGTTTGTAATATTCGCATAATATTACTGCAGTTATTTCTTTATTTACACATTTTTAAGGTAGTAATCACATCATTTTGTCAATAAGTGTAATTGTTAATATTTTAAAACGATTTAGTGTTAAAACGTTCGCTAAAATTGCAATAGTGAAATCATTTGGTTAACCCCAGTGGTCATGCAGATTTATAATTGCATGAACTATTTTTTTAAATGAATACACATTATATAAGTGAGTTTATTTCGGTTTTAATTTTACATAACTATACTCCTTTTCGTGAATTTTAAGTTAAAGGAAACATCAAATAAAATAATCTCATGTTATAGTATGAAATTAATACATTGCAAAGCTATAAATACAACTGTTAATAAAATGTGTACATACCCGTTTTGCAATTTCTTGTTGTGTCAATTTCCGACTGTGGATAAGGTCCATTGGAACATTAAAATATCTATCACATTCATCAACCCTTTATATGATAACTGTTGCGTATAGCATACAACTAATTTATCAACAAATAACATACTTTTTTATAATGACGTCTATAATAAAATATTACTTTGAGTTCAAAGAACCATAATCACGAATGTTGTATATAGTACTCAGAACCATTCTAATACATAATAATTATTTACAACAAGATACACTAATCCATAGCAATATTAACAGGTGTTTTCGCATCACAGGTATCAACATAACTAGATGTATTCTTCACATAGCCTCTTCATACATCTTTCAATTACAAATACTCGAATCATCGTGTCTGAACTGAATCGACAAATTGTGCTAATGGCAAGTTTATTAGTTGTAATTGCAGTACATCTTTGAATCCAGATACACTATGTCTAAAAATGTATATTTTATCAACATATACGCAAAATGTATCTGACTGTATTCCTTGTATTATTATTTTAATATATTTGTTTTGCATACGTTTACTGTTATTTTGAATCAATATGGTATCAACATCATATGTTAATGAAATACATTTATTTTTATTTTGTATTGTTTATATTTGCTGTGAAACGTTTTAAATATAAGTATTGGTTACTCGTTTGGCTTTTTTTTGCTGTGTAAATTGCGTTGTATGTATGATATATTTTTTCCTACGTATTTTTTCTCTAAAAAATAAGACAAACCTTTAACCATAATTATTATTTGTTTCAATTGTTCTCTTATTTTCAAATATAATATATGTTTTCATGTCGTCAATTGATCTTGCGCAGTCAATTTTTATACATCAAGAAAATTCGAGTAAAATTATCTTTGTCCATCTAAGAATGTAAAACATGCCATAAACTATGAAACCAAATACAAATAATGAAAATTATAAGTGGCGATGGCTGGTGATTCGCAACACTATTCGCAATCAAAGCCACGTTAGAAAGTGCAAAACAACATTAGACCAAGCAGTCATTGCACATGCCTTTGCCTCGAAACAAGAAGTTCTTACTTAAACACTTTTACAAATATAATGACAAATGTCGCCCTTAAATACAAAATATAAATAAGTTATTGTTTGGCGATGCAAAACAAGAGGATTAATATAGAAACGATATACTAGAAAAAAATTCAACAGTTTTAAACTTTATATTAACTTAGACCTATTAATGAAAGTAAGTATGACCGTTTTAAAAATAATGGCATGTTATGACTACAAATAAAAGTGCACGACCGCACAACTACATAGTAGTTATGAATTATATAAAATAAGGTTTTATTGTATACAGCGTATTTATAGTAAACATAATCACTAAACATATAAGAAGAACACTAAACATATAAGAATAAAGCAACACATGTAGTTATGCTGGTATTAAACCATGTAACGAATACATTTTAATGGACGTTGTATTTTTAGAATTTTCTTATATTTACCCAATGTTATAGTTTAGAAGTATAATTTTAGGTATACTATCTACTAGATATCATGTTAACTCTCTTGTCTCTGCGTCTACATTTCGTGTTAATTAAGGACACGATGTTAATATATGCATGTGTACATAACGTTTGTTTCATGTGGCTGACTTGGCAACCGAGATGTTGTTGCTGGCTATTCAACGTTCGTATATGTTATTATTCTTTTATATTAGCGTAATAAACGCAGATAAAACATTTAACTCGGTATTGCCAAAATATGGGGTAAGACGAATAAAATAATACTGAATATTTCCTTAAATACATGGAAAATAATTTGAAACACACTTTTGCAAAGAAAAACAACCTTTTGCATTTCATACAAATTTATATTGTTTTATATAGTTGATAGTATTTTCAATTCATAGAAATTCATAGTGAGCGTTTATTTTCACAAATGCAATTTCTATGTGTTTGAATACAATAAGTTGCATCGTTTTTTATCGGATAATGTGTCTTCATTTTAAACATGTTTAACTCTTACAACAAAAATGTTATACATGTTTAAGAAAATTCTTATTTATTTAAGAAAAAAAAAACACTACAAGTTGTTTTCCCAATCATATGCATAATCTTGCATTATTAACAAAACAACAACAACACATTTCAATTTCATATGTTATTTCTTATATTATGCTTATTATGCAGTTTTGTTTGGTCAAAATAGCAACATTTTTGCAGGTCGATTAAGATGTATGTCAGATATCAGAAAAAATAATCCATAATGACATTTTACAATAGATTGGGGATGTCATTAACCAGTGAACATCCAGTATTCATGCAAGCATACACTGCTTCTGTTAATTTGTCTGACACGTGTGGTCCCCATTATATATATAGTAGGCAAGGCTAGATTTATCTAAGAAAAACCAACAAGACATAAACATAATTCGGAACAGATGTTGGAACATGGGATATTATCCAATAATGTGGTGTCATGTCAGTTGTAAACAGAGCTCCAGATAAGATGCGTATCTGCGTATTTACGCATTGAAAATTTAAAAAACGCATTAAAGATCAGCCAGGTACGTAACATTACGCAATACAAATCTTGGTGCGTACTTTTAATTGATTAAAGTATTTTAAAGAAAGTCTGTTCATATCATCATTTTAACTTCTTTCCTTTGCATTTAATTATAAAAATAACCAATAATAATATTTCAAGATTTAACACGCCATGTAATATATCAATTATCTGTGTAAATAGAAAATACCCCTTTATATTCCTAATTATCCTTTATGGCTGAAACAAAGCAGTAAAATACGCATTAACTATACTATCAGGGGGTAACATACCCTTTCGACTAAATCCTTATCTGGAGCTCTGGTTGAAAAGTCATTTGTGTAGATTGAACTGTTTGAATGAACATGAGTGGACGGTTTTCATTTCATGCCAATGAAGAAGAATGATATTTTCTGCAACGAAATAAACCTATGCATTACATGGTATGAAGTATACGAACATATGCAGTTTTTATCAACTGTTTACCAGCACAGGCCGCAGGGAAAATCTTGTAGCGATTCCCAGAGTTACATAACATGCATTATTACTAGTATGAGATCGAACGAAAGTGGTGTTTGTGAATTAAACATGTGTTTGAAATGTACGTCAAATCATGCTCATTTGTTTTAATTTTTTATTTTCGTATTTCTTATTCCAGTTGGATATAATTTATCGGTCATAGTAAACAGTTCGATATCGCCAGCAATCAATAATGTCACTCGGTTAAATGTATTATCGTTTCATGTGATAAACCCACTGAAAATATTAATTTACGTTTATAGGCTCGAAAAACGTATATGCTGCAAAATCGCTTGTAAATCACCACGTCATGTGTAACTCGAAAAGCGAGTTATAACGAAATCCTATTCGGTTCGGCACCTGGTCACTTCGGTCTTAAAAAAATAAATTTTATTAAAACAGTAACGCTTTCTGCGCAAAATATCGTGTGTCGCTTCGTGCGACACACGAAGCGACACACGATATTTTGCGCGATACACGAAGCGACACGCGATATACACAACGATATATCGCTATTTGGGCTACCTACACAAGGGCGATATTTCGTGGTAAATTTTCGCGCGTCGCTTCGTGTATCGCGCAGAATCTCGTGTGTCGCTTCGTGTGTCGCGCAAAATATCGTGTATCGCTTCGTGTGTCGTGTGTCGCACCTGATGAAAGAAGGGCGAGATTATAGATAGCACTATCCGGATTCCGTTATATTGAGCCGAACAGGAACAGTCGGGCTTTATCTACACGTGCGGTATGGTTTGCAAAGGATCCGTGTTCCACTATCCAAGTCGCCATTGAAAGTTACCATAACGACAATATCTCGAAAAAGCGCACATAGTTTAACGGAGGCGAACCTAACGGGAATTATATTTAACCGAAGGGGAAAGTGTCAACGGAACTGCATGTACAATCAATCGTCCAGTGTGTTACAGTAGGTATTAAAATTGGAATAATTTGCTGTCGTTACTTGCTTTAAAGGCCCATAGACCCTCAAAGTCAATGGACATTTCGTACCATATTTCGTAAACTAAAGTTAACCTATAAACAACCAGTGTTCCGTCTAGCAATATTCAAAATTTCAACGCTAGATGTGGTATAGTAACATGGGTTTAACCGTTTACAGAGATACAAAATACTCTTTATATTTTTTGTGGCCCTATATATCCCGCAACAATATATATTCATACGACACGCGAATATTAACGTGGTACATAAACATGTGTCGAATAGATTGTACCGCAGAAAACAAATCTTGTTAAGTCGATGTAAATAAAAATAGATGAAAAATAGCTGCTATCAGATATAGAAACACATGTTCGCAGTCAGCACGATGTTTGTACAAACGATTGTTGTAGTTAGTTGAAACTATCTATTCTTCCGTCTGCTTTTCGTGATGGAAATTTCTACACAATACTAAATATCAATGTATTAAGTTCATATGTGAGTCAAATGTCAATACTAATAAGTGGCACAGATGGCAAACATGTTGTCGGCCATGTTGATTTATATGCCAATTAGGTACACCAGACACAGTCCGATAAACCGGTTGTAATGATGGGCAAATGTGCTTATGAGATAATGAAATTCACATATTTAATTCCATTTTAGTAGTTATATGCGTCTGGTGTTGCTGCATAATAATATGTGTTAATCTTTTGTATAATAAAATTATAACATTTATTAAATATTAACCACAAAATATTATCTTGTCTGTATCACCAGCCAGCAATATATTTCAATCAAGTTGAACAAAAAAAAACTCACAACAGTTTGCCATGGGCGTTGCGCACTAGATATGTTCAATATAAATCTACATTCGTGCAAATCTTTTCACCGGAAACAGTAATTATTTCAATTACACGTAAGTTCTAAACATAAAAGCATCACAGAAACCGTAGCATTTTCGTGATATTAAAAATAAAACTCGGCATATTGTTTGATATAAAATGTGTGCCTTTTTTCTTACCATTTAATGAGCTTGCCAGCGAAGATTCACATGATAACCATTAACCATGAGTATACCTACAAAGGTAGTACCGTTTGTGTTACAGAATGTAGATGTTCTTATTTTTTGACTTTTACCAGAAATAAACCAACAAAATCATGCATGTGCGGGAAGAGGTACTTAAATCGTATACCCACACAATATACTATAAACTAAAGAAACGCATTTATTTTTCATTAACCAATTTATGCCTTGTGGACTCTCCCATTCTTCTAAATTGGATCAATTTATTTCCAAAATTTTGGATGTCTAGTATATTTATTTCTATATTTAGAATATTTCTTATAGAAATTCATTTAAGCAAACAGCGCAGACCCTGGGTCTACGCTGTTTGCAAAGGCCTGTTTTCTAGACGCTAGGCATAAATGGGTTAATGCAATCTATTCGATATACTCAACAGGTTGTAATGAGTGGGCCTATGTTATAATTGAGCGTTTTTTCCCCTCGATGATTACAAATTATATTGGAACAATATATCGTAATTAGTAGTTTTATTGTCTTGACTCTACATCGGCATTACATATAAAATTAATTGACATGGAAGTTTGCAAAGTGCGTAGACCAGAGTACGCCTAAAATCTAGAATGTTGGCATCTGGAAATAATAAAATAGTAGTTATGATCATTTGTCTATCAGACGTTAAGGTACCTTAGTGAATAAAACAGTTCTTCGCCATTAATAGCGTTTTAAACAATACGGTGGTTAACTTCAAAACGAGCTCTATTCATTGGAAAAGCATAATTAGACAGAAAGAAGGAGAGATCAGTTTATATCAGCTGGTTACTTCTTCAATGTAAACTATTCCGAAATGATGTGAAGGTTATTCAAATATCAATGATTAATTAAGACAGACCACATGCATGTTCACTTACAAGAATATATATGTAATGAAGAACTGTTAAAGAAACATCACAGCACATGCTCTTAGTTCTTTTTAGACTGAATGAAGTAAATAAAATAAACGGCGGAAACTGTGCATGATTCTGGACGGTCGTGTATCAACTGACGAAGTTTTTAATCCTTACGAAAGTATAATGTAAGCTTTTAACAAGCTCGAAATGACCACCATGTTATACAACGAACACAGTAAGAGCTACGAGCGTGACATAATATATGAACAAGAAACGCCTGCATATTAGACAATTGATGTGTGCTATGACGTGGTAACCAGTTAGTCTACGTGTACAACATTTACAGCAGGTGTGTACAAGTGGTTTACCCAACACCCTGTCCGTCATCCGTAATTATTGTTCTGGTCTGATAATTTCCCGACATATTATTATGTTATTCATTAGCGAGACGACATAACAATAAACGCTCACAGGAATTACTGATATTAGGTCCCGTTTAACAGACAAACCACCATAACTTGTCTGTCAAAATTACAGGGCGAATCGGATAGAAGGTATCTATATCAGATTATATGCTTTATTATTTCACATACCATATACATCCTGTTAATACATCTTAACATGTATAATGACCGTTTATATAAGTAAGTTTATGATACAGTATTATCGGGGCATGTATACCAAACTGCGCTAGACGGATCAAGTGATATTTTTCATTGACCGAATCAAGGCTTTTACAATTTGAATATATATGGTGTTGTAAAGTTTGTATCGTAGTGTTATTTAACGCGAGGCCCATTGTTATTTGTCTTAAATAATGCAAACTATTATAAGTTGGATTTTCTGGCATAAAATTCATAACTTCGGGACTAACGTTGAGGCTAAAATTGCTGGAAGCTTTTAATTGCGATGTCTTATTGAAATATGTAAATAACCAGTTTTTTAATTTCTTGCTGTGTTAATTTTAAACTGTGAATAAGTTCCATTGAACTATTTAAATAGGTTACAAATACACTTATCGTTTCAATACGATTTATTTGTAGATATTCCAATAAACTGATTAATGAGCGTATACCATGTTTTACCTAAACAAATTTGAATAGCATAAAATAATTGTTTGAGTTTGAACAATGCTCATTGTTGATAGTGATCAGTAACATTGTACAAACAGTTTGGTTGACAACTACAAAATGACATCAACCGGTACAGACATAAACACGTGTTTCTGTTCCACAAGTATCAACAGATCTGGGCTACATTGTACGCATTTCCTTTTCATATCTATTTCCATGCCAAATACATGAATCATACATTTTGCACCGAAAAAGTGTGCTGATGTCAAGTTGTATGTTTTTTATTGCGGTACATCGTGAGTATTCAAATAACTTTATTTAAAATAAATAAATAGCATGGTATATGATTGATATGGTTTTACGCCACATACATTTGAACTGACGCCATGTATTTTGCACATGTATCATTAATTCATTATACATTTGTGTAATTAAAATGCTATTTTAAACCAGAATAGCATCATAAAGACAGTGAAGTTAAATATATCAATTGTATGTGTATATTTACATAAGAAGAAGGAGTATATTGTTTTGCTGGATGTCTGTCGGTCGGTGTGTCGGTCTGGTTTGACCAATTGGTTCCTACTTCCTATGCACATTCGCCTTTGCCATTAGATGACCCCTATTGGAATTGGTTTCCAAACTCCTCATAGCATCTATTATATTGTGTACCCATATCAGCACCTGATATTGCGCGGCTAATTATTAATCGCACAAGAAAAGCAATGACAACTTTCGGTTTGCGGGTAAAATTTTTTATTATCAATCTTAGTATGCATACAATGATATAATTAAGAGACCAAATTAACAAACCTCTTCGTTGCGTTTACTCCAGATTCGGACAATTCTTCACAATTAAAAAAACCGCGGTGGTAATGACGATCGGAGTTTTTACCAAGTCCCAACCCTATAAGTGATACTACATAAAACAATTGTCATCGATAACACTAAATATAAATTAAAGTTTAATTTAGACAATGTATTTACATGTATAGAAATAGTATCTGAATACAAAAAGAAAATGACACTTGCAATTGATATTTGATGACTTCATTCCGATTGATCATAGAATACTGTTTTACCATTTTTCCTGGAAATTCATTTTATACGATTACTCACCGTAGTCGCTAGTTACCAAACAAGACCACATCGCAAAAAAACAACAACAACAACACCGTAATTTGGAACATGTGCTGGAAAATGGAATGGCGGAAACAATGTGGTAATATGTCAGCAGTATCTTCTTAAAATGTGTTTATTTACCCAACCGGATGAGTATCAATAAGTGCCAGTATATAATTTCGGAGAGCATTGTATATTATCTCTAATGGAATACAAGGTGCAATTGATCGTGTACAAAACTCGAAATTTGTACAAACTAAATTCCAAAAGTGTCTAATTACAGCTAAAAACTATGTCCGGATAGATAACTGTCAAATATTGATTATCAATTAATTGTAGATGCTTAAGTTTGGTATTTGAACACATTTTTCAGTATTTAAATACAGTTGGCATTTTTGAAGAAAATTAAGTTACACCAACATAAACTCAAAAACCTTGTTATTATTCATGTGCCTTTTCTTAACTATTATGACCATGTTCATCGATAATTGATTTGAACTTATTCGTGCGTACCTCAAGTAATAATAGCTGACACGTCGTAAAAACAAAGCAATGCCCAGTTGATTCAAATTTAACAAAAAATATATTTCATCCTCATTATGCGCTTTATTAATTGTGTATAGTAACATCCAGCCTGTTCTGGTTAGACGGTCGTAAATGACCTCGGTAGACAACAATGTCTATCGACATCGCTTTGTTATTTGACGGACGGTCTGTTACAGTATCATTATTTCCTCTAAAGATTGGAACATTAATAATTATAATATTAGTGTTAGATATTGGCACAACAAATCATGCTATCGTGTTAGGAAAGCATCAAAAGAGGAACCTGTACCAGTTCATGATAACTATTTATGTTGGCAAAGATGTCACTTTCATCACTACCGCATTGATGCAAGTCTGGCTTAAGCTCGATAGATTAACCAGACGCTTATACTTTCATTAGCCGGAATATTATTCCGAACTAACACGGTTGATTGCTTGTCATTACTCAGACAATCCTTTTGGAAGTAAATAACGCATCGTTCATGTTTTCTGATCGTCCGTGATACGCCACGAAATACATTTTTTGGACGAACCGTTGATTTCAATATTGATATGGTTTATATACAATATAACACGGTGTATAATCAAGTAGTAATTCTTTATGTGCAGACGTATATATCAATATTGTTTTAAAGGGACCGTCAACCACGAATGTCGACAAAAGAAAGTTCTAAAATACCGTAATTTTTTTTACAATTATTAGTTTATATTGATTAAAATATCAGGACTATTATATTACATTACTTGAAAAAAGTTGTTAAGTTTTCATATATTCAGTATATTCGGTAATACATTTTACTGGGTACAGGTACCAGGTAACTACCAGTTAACTATAAACAATGCAAGTAGATTCATCATCATCGTCATGTGGTAATGCAAATTGTGCATGCGTAGTGAATTGTATATATTTTACATATAAAATGATCAATCTACTTGCGTTATTTATAGTGTGTATATAGTTTTGTAACCTATTTTTGTGATGTACTTTCGATTTCACACAGCGAAATTTTATCACCGTATATACTGAAAATATGAACTTTTTTCAAGTACTGCAATATAATAGTCGTGATATTTAAATCAATATAAACTAATTATTGTAAAAATAAGGTATTTTAGAACTTGTCTTTTTTCGTCAATCGTGGTTGACGGTTCCTTTAATGTGACATTAGCTAAATGCAAGTGAATCATGGTAATTATGAAAATATTAACTTGAATATTTTATGAGGCCCGCGAGTTATAAAATAAAGCTCAGGATTGCGAATAAAGCATATAAATGTTGATAAAAAATGTGTTGAAGATGTATAGAATCTCAGTACCTAACTGATGATGAAATGTTTGTAGAACAACGAAGCTGAAAAGTTTGTGAATTATGCAAATATATAAGATATTGAAATGACAAAAACTAAATACTCAAACTATTACACAAGTGTTGATCATAATTGCAATTGTGATTAGAATATGCATAGTTTAAAAGTATATTTTTACCAAATAAATATATCTACATTATATTTGTTTCAGCCGTATCATTGATAAATATAACTTTTGTGATACTTAATAAAAGAAACACAATTTGGTGTTAGAGATTTTTATTTTAAGGTCATTCAATAGTCCCTAGTGGCATAATGGGCATAAAAGTTGTCGGCAATATGAATGTTTATATCAATACATGTATGAACGTCATACAACTGTAAAGGTAAACTTCCAGTTATTTCATAGGTCAGACATGTTTTGAATTACCGATGAGTTGAAAGAAATCTAAAACAATACGAAGGTCAGGTTTAAATTCAGAATTTGATTTGTGCAGTTACCTTGAGTGTGTTCGAGTTCGTAATATAAATGCCTGCATACGCATATTGCCGGTCTTATTATATCAACACAGAGAATTGTATCCCAATTATTCCGCCTTTCTATCATATGTCGATGTCAATCAATATACCGCCTCTATCGTTGCATCGGATCTTTGTTGTTCGCAGGTAGTCGCATTCCAGTTAGTGGAGGTATTTGAAGACTAATGGAAGTTAGCAACTGTCGTGTTATTAATAATGTCCCTCAATATCTCACCATTTTTTCCACATCAGGCATACAGATTTGTGAATTGTAAGCAGTAATACGTTGCAAAACAAACATCGCATGTCATATCCGTATCAGAAATAGAACAGAACAGAACAGATATTTTATTTGATTTGTACATAGTACATCATCATATACACATATTATTATATGACAATTTATAACATCACGTATATCAGTATAATGTATAAACACGAATTAATGGACATTTCAATAAAACATAACACAGCATGTAAAGAGGATGGTCAGTTTTCGTTAACATTTGTAATTTCGTTTCTAATTTCCAAGCTTTCTTTAATATATTTTCAAATTTAATCAATACAGATTTGTTTTCAGTTTTCAATAGCTCAATAAATATGAACATTGATGGTCGTACATAATAATGTTTCTTAATATATTTATAACGTATATTGCTAAAACAAGGACAAATAAAAGTGAAATGGTTCTCGTCTTCAATATCAAGGGAATTACAACATTGACAGTATCGCTCATTTCTTGGTATTCTATTTCTACCGAATCTACCAGTTTGAACTCTTAAAGAATGTGCAGATAATCTTATTCTACTGACTAATAATTTTAAACTACTATGCAATACATCTAGATATAGTTCATATGACAGAGAATCTTTACAATTTTGTAACAAATCTAATACACTACTATTTTCAACAGAGCTATGCCAGTCTTGTTTATAAGTGTCAATCAATCTTTGTTTAAATATATGTGGAAATGCTTTACAATCAAGATTATCACTATTTATAAAGCAATCAGCAAAGCCATATGTTTCTAACAATTTTTTAACATTTGATACCCAATTATTATAACATTTTGAACAATCAGATATACTTTGTCGATAAATCGTTTTCATAATAATATTATCAGTATTTAACAATTTACACCAATACTTAATTATCCTAATATATCGAGTAATATATAACGGGTACCTTCCTAAGTCACCATATACACCAGCATTACAAGTACTCATTCTGACTTTTAAAAGACTTTTACAAAATTTGAGGTGTATAGGCTCTATTTCTTTAGATTTAGTTGCGCCCCATACCTCGACAGAATAATTCAATATTGAACCTTTAAAGGAATCAAAAAGCTGGCATTGTAATTTGGGTTTAATATCATATTTTCTACAATTATACATAAGTAATTTTAATGATTTTAATGATTTACCAATTAAATGATTTTGATTCAAAGCGAAATTTCCAGTGTAATTAAAAATTGTACAGAGATAGTTGAAGTTATCAACAGTTTCTAACAAGTTTCCACGGTAACTCCAATTCTCATTTGGAAGTACTCTGCATCTTTTTTCTAAACACCATGACCTTGGTTTTTTGAGTGTTTACCTCAAGACCCCAACAGTTACAATAATCATATAAACTATCTAAGCTATTTTGTAAGTCTTCTAGTGTTTTACCCAAAATTGCCATCAGCAAATAACAATAATATTAACAACATATTCTCAAAATATAAACCTGAATCTAAATTACTTTGTAAATGTAGTTCTAGGTCTTCCACGACTAAAGAAAAAAGCAGAGGTGAAATTACCTCACCTTGACGTAGTCCAACAGCGTAGCTGAAAAAGTCTGAGTACGTATTACAACTGCGAACGCAAGACTTAACTTTTTCATACATCATACATAATAGACAGCTTGTACCTTTTTTGAACTCCGCCAAGGACGGTACCAAGCTCGCGCTGAAAAAAGAGGTGAGTTGGGCGTAGGGCTAGCAACCCTACCCTGTTGAAACCTTATTGATACAGAAACGCCAAACAGAATAACAACATACATCACGGACCTGGGAGAAGGCGGACCTCCAGCTGGAGGACGTATGACGCCGGACGGTGAAGGTCAGTGTCAATTGGAAGCTATCAGGCCTAAGACCATCGTCTCCACCAGGATCCCAACCACCAGAGGCCGGAAAGACATTACACGTGGTCGCAGAGATGAGGAAGTTCAACTTCACTATCCTATGGATCAAGATGGACTGTCTCCGTGCAGAAGCGACTGACTTCCGTTGAGTTACAGTTGTTCTCGGGGAATGAGCAGGATGATGCAGCACACACACAGGGAGTAGCCCTGATGATTTCCAAGATAGCACAGAGAGCGCTCATCGGGTGGGAGGCGCACGGACCGCGGATCATGGTGGACTTATGGGGAATTGATTTGCCATTGTAATTGAGATTATCGGTAAACGAAGTGTCCATGAAAATTTGGCATCCGACTCATAAAACATTTGAATTTCTTCAAATACGGTAGGAAAGTAAATTGTTACATCTTGTAACATTAATGGACATATTGATCTTTTATTTTGAATAATAAGCACGTTCTGATTTATTTCGAATTATTTTCATTTTGTTAAAATGTGTACTGATCATCAAATTCATGATGTTAATCGATGGAATTTTATCGTGTTTTATATATAATTCACCTCGAATTTCTTTTCTCGAAATACGAAATGCTATACCATTAATCGGCAAAACAATGTTCCATGTATGAAAACCAAATGCACAGAACATAAATGCAAAAAAAGCTGAAGAACACGCCTCTCGTTCGCGGCATTTGTTGTTCTCTGTTATCGAAGTGCCATCTGTTTTCAAAGTATCGCCATACCCAGCGTGATCATTTTCATTGTACGAGTATGCTCTTATTAATTTGATATTTTGCTGAAACTTGATCGACCTTTTCAAACTATTTAAAAAAGTCAGAATGCTTTAATGAAGTTCTTTTTTTATGATAATAATTTGTCACCTTTTGTTGCTAGTTTTTTATTTACGATATAACGATATACCTGGTATAGGCGTCGTTAATATACAGTTACAATTTAGGTTATCAACAATCAATTTTAATTATTTGATAAGTGCCAATAATACTTCAAATCTCGACACTATTCATAAAAGAAATAGCGTATCAGTACATAACCGTGTGTGTATCAAGAGGAATGTGAAGCCGTAAGTATGCGAACGATGAGATGGGCTGCTTGTATTTGAAATTAAGTTTGCGTGAAATTCACGCTGCCCCTTATAAGGCACTGGCGCATATATTATATAAATGAATATACGTTTATGTTCTGTATCTCAGTGCCTAAAATGAAGTTTCTAGATGAAAAAATATGACTACCCTAAGAATCAATTCATAATTGCTGCCAATTATTAATTAAGGTTATAAAATACTTCAAATAAATCAACACTCGATTAAATAACATCTAAAAGGATATTATCACTATCGTTATTGTACAGGTTTGTCTATTCCTACTTTAAATCCTTAACTAAAATCGCGCAACTTAAAAAATATAGTGGAGATTATTCATGTGCCATAAGGATATTGATTTCTTATCAGGAATATGTAGTTTTGGAGTAATAAATACCGATTTATGTGCCTGTGTAGGTTTTTGTATATACTGGCTTTATAGATGTGCATTTTCACCGAAGATCACAAGACGTTTATAACAAATCATTAACTGTGTTTGATATTTACGAAATAGTTGTCTACCATATCGAAGATTGATATGATAATTGCATACGTTCATTATAAGGTGTCTTTCAAAACAGCCATATATCCAAAAGATTGACATTAACATTATTATGATGGAAAACGAAATTAGAAAATCGTTAGGATATGTGGATTTGTTTTTTGGGCATTTATCTACGTCGGCTATTTTTGAAACAAAATTATTACGACATAAGCATTTCCTTATAAAAAAATGATGTCGAATTTTACTGCGAATATTTATCGAAACAGTTAACAGTGTATTTTAATTTTGAAATAAAAAAATATATACAAAAGGCAAATTGTATAATATACACTTGGCAAACGTTATTAATATCATCACAGATTGAACTAGCTGTTTCGGGGACACTGGTGCCACCATGAAATGCCTGGACACTGAAAAATCCTCCACTCAGTTTAAGAGGACTTGCTTGCACAAACAATATCTTTATAAATGACCAAGGGTGATAATTTAGCCTATACAACAGGTCGCAGCATCAATTTCTTATGTACGATTGTCTACAGGTTTAGATTAATCAGCTGTGAACGATTGATCGCATTTCACAGTACTTAGAAAGAAGTTGCGTACACGATCTTCGGGAAGTACGTACATGCATACGAAAGACCAATTCAACGCAATTCTTAATGCTTCCACTTTAGGAGGGGTACTGATCTAGTTGGATTTCAACTGTTAACTTTTTTGTATGTTCCCAATAGCTTTATATGAACAAATATATGTGTAACTAAAATAAGCATATATTCAATTTACATTTTACAACAAATCTCATTTGGCTCAAGTAAATACACGAATAAAGATTATTCCGTATAAACTAAGTTAATTAAGTTTTAAGAAAAGACGAAACTTTTATTTGGTTGAATGAAAAAAAAACGAATTCGAGTTGGTTAAAAAACTTCAACTCTTTTTATTTGACTACAAGAAAATCAAATCGACGATTACATTGTATTACAAGCACTTCTATGTGTTTCTTTATAATGTGTGTATAGTACAGTACCACAAAGCCTGCTGTGGTTGGACGGTCGTATTTGACCTCTAGTAGACAACACTTTCAATGTAATACTATCTTTGTAAGTGCTTGATTTACCAAAACAAAATCATTATTTGCTTACAAAAGTATCTAAAGATGACTTTTGTACCAATCCAGGAGTACCTTCACAAATACGTTACTTTAGCCATTTAAACGTTGTTTTCAGTTTTTTATACTGTGTAGATGAAACAGATGTTGTAACTGTCATAAGCTTAATGTCCAGAAAGTTCTGCAGGAAACAAAAGAGCTTATTCAGGGACACTTCTTATACACACTTGTGTGTTAACAAAGGAATGGTACATGTTATCGTTGTCATGCTTTTTTAATACGTTGTATTATAATACCGTTAATTAAAAGTAGGCTATTCATTAAGTTATAATCAAATATATATTATATTAACTTAAAAAGAACATTAACCAATGATGCGCATGATATTTAGAAAAATGTTGAGCATTAAGTTTAGAAACAAAGCATTATAATCCGTTTGTTAAAAAAGTTGTGAAGTAAAAACCTACGCGGTAAAAGCCACACACTTTGCCTCTGACCTTAAAATGAAATACAAGTTAATCAATACATGTAGATGCAATTTAAAAGTGGGCAAAATTGTCATAAAATCTATAGCCTAATAAGCAAGTAATTTATTATTTTTAAAACCACCAGATATATTCTAATTGGCATAGATGAAATTAAATATATAGCCTAGTTAGCAAGTTATTCATTATTTTGCAAACGGTACCGCTTTAAAAACCGAAAGTAGGATTTCTAGACATATACGTCCATTTCGACAAACGCGATTATTTTTAAGTTTTAAAGCGCAAAAAAGACGGATTTCTACCTTGTAACAACCAGATATATTCTTATTGGCATAGATAAAATATGTTTCTTATTTATACTTAAATTAACTATGCCAAATAAGTTGTGTGGCTTTAACATATGTAAGTGATTCAACCATGTTGTTTTTGTTATATTAATGGAAAAAATCTGCATGATTTGCGAACTTTACTTTTTTTTTTAAGAAGTTAACTTCATTTTAATGTAATTCAATAATGGAATTAAAATTCCGAGAGACATCAATAATAGCTTTACCATCCGATAATTGTGTAGTAAGGGCTAGTAAGAAAATTTATGTTGATAAAAAAACTATATCAAAACGGGGAGGGGGTGACTAAGCTCTGACTATGCATATCGCTCGGGTTTTTTTAAAATGTTTAACGCCATGCCGAACCTTTCGCTTATTCTTGACTAAATAACAATGCAAACAAGTGTTAATTAACTTGATAGCTAATAAATGGAGAATTTATTCAAATTAATAACAATCAAGTTACTGAATGCTTTTTTTGTTTACGATATACAGCACACTAAAATGAAGTAAATTCAAACCTTTCTTTGTTGGTGGCGATGTCAAAAGCATGTTTTGATTTGGGAAAAATAATTACGTATTACTTACACGGATAGCACTTTCTTCTTGAGACAGTTTAATGCTATGTCCGAGTTCCATTTCTAATTCAAAATCGATGTTTCTAAAAATAGCTGTTCATATATGTAGCAACACATGTTGCCGCCATTCAGCCGTTTGTACCAAAGTCGTGATATGGTTGGTTGAAAGTCTGCTAATGTTGACGAATGTGTCAAGCCGATATATTATGTATGCATCACTAAACACTAATTTATGATTCAGTTGCCAATACTTATTTATGGCACAGATGGCATACGTGGCGTTGAGAATATTTATTTATATTCCGTGCAGATATGCACTTCATTGAAGGTAAACGCCAGTAATGTCCACTTATAAGAAATGTTCATTAAAGGGTTTCAGGAACACAAATACACAGGAAACGGTATTAAGTTTAACTGCAGTATACACTATTTTTACTGCGATCCAGATAATAAAAAAATAAGTGTAGTTCGACCAGAACAGTCCTGCTTAAAAATTTGCATTATCAAATTCGCGCATTTTTTTCTGTTTAATCCCTATGCCCATCATATCGTGTTAATTCTTTCACCGGCTCTGTAGTGGTATCGTGGGTTGTTTGATCGCGGACATTCCCAGTTCCGGTCAGCGGATGTATGTATATAAAACTGCCAATTTACAACCATCATGCGGTAAATAATCGGCATTGAAATCACGCCAATTTGACAGGAATCAATTAATACAACAGGGGTTCATACCTGTTTCTAACGAAGATACTTATCAAGATATACATCACATGTCCTTTTTGTAATAGGAAGAGACAGTTTGTCTCTTTTTTGATGATTGATTTTGATATTCCATGATGTTCAATTAGGTATAATGCGACTGCAAATGCATATCTACTTGCTATGATTAAGCTTAAGTGTGACGTACATATATAACATATACCCAGCCGGTGAATTTCATGGTCATTCTAGCAATTAAATCTGTCTTCAAAACAGGTTCAACATTTAAACACGCTTAAAAATATACCAATCGTTATGAAAACATACAAAGATGTGATATGAATTAACGAAAAATTCCAAACACTGCCGTGTTTTTCATTATGAATTTCTATCATGGTATAAAATATATTAACGTGAATTGTGATTTTATTGGTCATTAGTTTGCGCATCAATATTTATACTAATGTTGCCAGCCAGTTTTCCAACGGTCTGTAATGAAGTGACGATGGAATATATACCCCGGGTTCTGACGATTTGCTCTAGAAAAAAAACACAAGAGGACTAGATCCCATATTAAACCAGCAGAGTTTGATGCATGTCACTCGCTGTTTTAACTCGATTGTGTCACACGAACAGTTCTATTAAAGGGATCTTTTCACGCTTTGGTAAATTGACAAAATTGAAAAAAGTTGTTTCAGATTCGCAAATTTTCGTTTTAGTTATGATATTTGTGAGGACAGTAATACTGAACATTTACCATGGTCTAATATAGCCATTATATGCATCTCTTGACGATTTTAAAACCTAAAAGTTATAAAGCGTTGCAACGCGAAACGATTGAATAATTTGGAGAGTTCTGTTTTTGTCGTTAAATTTTGTGAAACTACGAAGATTGCTTATATAACGTATAAAATACTTCACGTATATGTACACGGCGGAATAGCTCAGTAGGCTAAAGCGTTTTTACTTCAGGACTC
Organism: Dreissena polymorpha; assembly: GCF_020536995.1. Classification (NCBI taxonomy): domain Eukaryota; kingdom Metazoa; phylum Mollusca; class Bivalvia; order Myida; family Dreissenidae; genus Dreissena; species Dreissena polymorpha. The sequence goes on from NC_068357.1 coordinate 144,329,006, forward strand.
TGGCAGGACTCCAGGGGTCACTGGTTCGAAACCTGATCCGGGCAATGTTCTTTTCCTTTTTTTTAATTTTATTCTTGATTTTTTTTACTGGAGCTTTTACGATCCAATGTTTACATTTATCGATATAAAGCATTTAATGAATAAGTTAAAAAATGCCAAAATCTGTGAAAAGGCCCCTTTAAATGATTGTGTTTGTTATGCAATTTAAACCCTCTGTTTTTAAAGTTCATCGAGTATTAGTTTTGCGGTCAATCACCGCATATGACGTTGAATATTATTAAACGTTTAACGAAGTGTGCATCCACAAACCATATGTAAAATTAAGCCGAATAAACAACTACCAATATATTCATCATCTCATTAAAAAGCACTCAATCATTAACAAGCTTTTGTGACGGCGTTTTCAAAATTCGTCATTTTCCTCGTCACACGGACACAGTTTATTTGTTTGTTTGTGTACCAGATTTCCTTGTAAATTATTAGCAACAGCTTTTGCCAATCCTCTAAAAAAAAAAATCCGTCTGCGTATATATAACAAGGTGATTTGTCTAAACGGAAATAACCAACTGTGGTAACGCTGTTTTTAGAAATGCAGTCGAAAACATTGCTGTGTTTGAATTTATTTTTTGTTTTATTTGATAATGGAGCAACACAAGATGGTAAGTAAATGATGTTAATTTTATACTAAAATATAACTGATGACTATTTATATATGAACATTTGGTTACCTATGTTGTAGACTCACGTAATATGCTTTTTATTGTCCAAAATTTAAGAATGTTGTGTCAAAAATACAGTTACGTTATGTGATAGTTGTATGGCCCTTTATTAAATTGTGTGTGTCAAATTAATAGTTAATACATCTGTCAAATATAGGAGACACGCGTGAACAAATTATACATAATAAAATAACGATTGAAAGAAATAACATGATGCACAATCAGATACTCTTTTAAAATGATATTATAATTTAACATTTAAATAAGAGTGTCAGTTTAGGCCCAATAAAGGTTTAAACAGAATACGTTAACAATTAACTGACTCAAAGAAAAACGTTATAATGTTGACACCATTGACGTTAGTCACATATACGTCGAGTATTTAATTAAGGAAATAAACTGAGTTTAAATTGAATTATTGTCAACACGACGCATTCCAAAAAGTAAATTGTTTACCGTTTATATTGCAGATTAGATACACAGGAAGTGTCGTTAGTTTGTTGGGTTTTGTCGAAAGTTTTAAGACAGGTATCTCAAAATGTACTCGACGTCCATGAATGGTATATATATGGGTGTGATTGTGATAGAGGCGTCAATTTTAACTGAATCTATATCAAACTTGCACATTTTGTGTATAGCCGAAACCTCATGTTTGTAATTGATATAATGTAATGATACACCTTGTTTACTTGAGTTATGGCCATTGTTTTAAAAAAGCTGACTACCATGTTCTTTGCCGCTTCACCCATGAGTAATTTCTATCGTGTTATATAAACTGGAAACAACATAATTACCGATTCATCTGCAAGTTGGCGGCACAATTTGTGTTGATTTTTTGTCGGCTATTTAACTTTTAAAAAGAATATCAGCGAATTGTACTCGCCGTCAACGAGTCTCCAAAACTTAGATGTGTTGATTTGGTAGAAAACTGTATCTGTCATTCAATCACGACTAAACTTGCATATATTGTTTATACACATACAAAAGAGAACATCTTGGATAAATTACCTTATTAGATCATAAGTATTTGAATTATTGACCTGGTTACTCGAGGTTTAAGTTTGCTTCAACAATTACCATAGGAATTTGTGGGACATTTTTCAATATATGTTTTGCCTAAATGTTAAGTATAATTGAGTTATTTTTTATTGTTGGCTTCACAGTTGTGTTAAATATTTTAGAAGTTACGTAACATTTAAGTAGTATACCCTCAAAATGTATTTGTTGTCCATAAAGTATCAATACTTGGGTGTGTGGATTTGATACAAACTTGTTTCGTTAAATGGCTATTTCGCCCCTAATTTTGTTTGGAGAAGGGCTGAGGTCAGAGGAATATGAAATTTACACTGGTTGTCCTGCACACAATCATATGTTTTTTTCTTTCCATTTAAAGTTACTCAATATAATAATAACGTGCGAGTGGCCGTATTTTATTAGAACGTTGTCACCGTAGGACATTTGGTTTATGGAAGACCTTTACCTCTAGATAGTATAGTAAACATCGGATACCAGAGTAAATACCGTAGTTATTCAGCAATCAAGTGGTTGTCGGACTCTGTTTTCTGTATTTTCAGTCTGTAACCTACCGGCTGTTACCGGACCGTGTAAAGCAGATATGCCGCGATATTTCTACAACGCACACACATGTCATTGTGATAAGTTCACATACGGTGGTTGTGATGGGAACGGCAACCGCTACGAAAAACTAGAAGATTGCAATGCTGCTTGTGGGGAGGTCAATTGTCCGATATGTAACCTTCCGCCAAGCCGCGGCCCTTGCAAAGCGAAGCAAGAACGCTGGTATTTCGACGCCACGTCTTGCACATGTAAAACATTCACGTACGGCGGATGCAAAGGAAACTTGAACCGATTCATGACCAAGCAGGATTGCGAAGGGTCTTGCGGTAGTTACCAATGCCCAGTATGCGCCCTGGAGATGAAAGTCGGTCCTTGCAAAGGTGCGATCAATCGCTGGTACTACGACACCAAAGAGAACAAGTGCAAGCAGTTCTCGTGGGGCGGCTGTGAGCCGAACGGAAACAACTTCCAAAATGAAGAAGATTGCAAAAAGATCTGCAAAGGATTTAAGCAGAAGTATTAATAAAATCCTTTAGAAATCAGACTTTTTACTTCCATGACGATGTACTTTTGTAGACGAATTACCTTTTTATGTTTTTATTGTAGAAAATTTTGCTTTATTTGTCAATACAAAGCTATCTTTAATGAAATGATAATACAATTGTCAGCTTTTAATAGCATAAAATTAATTTATGACTGTGAAAATTGGTACAAATAAGCAATTGAAATACAATTTAATACCAACTACAATTTCTGTGAAATGATGCATTCAATTAACTATTTAGTTTTTTTTAGGCAACGTTCAATAAATGCAACTGAAATGGACACAACTCATAACCAAACATAGCATACGACGTTGTTTCCGTTTATTAGACAATAATATATACTTCTATACATATATGAAAATAAAATATAAAACATATACATGTTGATTCGCTATTATACACAATGATCGACATCGCTAATATGCCATTTTATATGTGTTCAATGTTTAGGAATATATATTTGGACATTCGACGATTATTTTGAACACAAATTTTGAAATATCATTATACTCTTAAAGTTTTCACAAACGATAACATATTTTTATATACATAATAATTTGTTGCGCGTTGGTTACCGATTCTGAAAGCACTAACACATATGGTTATGAACCTACTCCAGTTATTTAAACAAAAAAACGTTAATTGAATGGTGAGCATGTACCCGTCGTTTAAACGGCTACAGTTTGTTTGAAATTTTAGTTTTCTTAATAATACATTATAGAGGCATGCCCATATGTTATTTGTTTTACCATTTCATCGTTACATGCATATAACAAGATGTATAGCCTTTGTCGGATGTATTGTTCTTTGTAGAAGCGTTTGCATTTCCTAGCTCCATACACACACACACACACACACACACAGCAAAACATTCACTGAAAATTGGAGAGAGAAACATTCCGCAAATCATTAAAATCGACATTCTGTCGATATAACGAGTAGAAGTGTATATAAATTAATTACAAGTATTTATTATTTCGTCATTTTACCTTTACCTCATTTGAGTCGAATGTTGCAGACATTCATGTACACTTTTTTCACCAGAAAACATTGTAGAAGGTGACCTTGATCTACATAAATTCGTATAAATATAATTATCTAAGAAGCACTTAACTTTAACAATAATCTAAGGAGCACTTACATTCAATAATAATCTAAGGGGCACTTAAATTCAGAACTCATGTTTGAATGCATTTGCTTGATGATGACTAACACCGATTCATTATTATTTACTTTCCGGTTGTCACGAAGTATTGATGCAAATTAATATCGACTTCTGAGTTTTTGAAATAAGACACGTGGTTAATTTCGAGAATATGTTATATCACAAGTTTAAAATGGACTATATAGCTGAAATAAGAACAAAACGTTGAAACATATGAGTGATTCTTCCGAAGGAAATGTATTTGGTTATATTATTCGTATTGGTATTTATTCATCGCGCTGGTTGTTTCAAATATATTCAAATGGTACTCATGCTTTACAACACTAACGAAAACGAACGATTGATAACGTCATTGCATGCAAGTTAAAAGGTTGTCGACATATTTCATTTTACCTTTAGTATGTCTTTTTTGACGACCACACTGTGCACCGTACCAACGATAGTTGAAGAGTTTGGCTTCCTAAGGACAGGCACATGTATGGCTGGTCTGTGAAAAATGTAAAATATCTTAATGTTTATGAGACTGTCATTCTAGGATTTGTCCATAATTGTTCACATGCATAAGATATAGCTTTATGTTCATAACAGAATCAACTAAACCTGATCGGGTAAGAAAAAATAACACAATTAGAAATACGTGTGCCTCAAATAGCATAGTGCCGTAATCAATCCACTTACGGTAGTAGAGGGAAAATTAGGCTTCTGGGACAGAACCGTTTCCCAACCGTTTCCCATCCGTTTCCCATCCGTGTCCCAGGCAATTCTATATATAAATGTATAATATCTTTTTCAAGATATTATATATCCCTCAGGAAATTCTATATATATATAAATGTATAATATCTTTTTCATATTTCAGGGCGGCATCCCATTCGCAAACGCGGCGGCTCGAGGACTTTTGACCACTACCATTATTCGTGCAGGCCTTTGAAAAATATTTCGTTTATATGTTTAATTTTAAAGTCTTGGTAAACAATGTCGTTTGGTTTGATCATTCCGAGTAAGAATGCCGTGGTAATAGCACCTTTGCGATATTTTTTCTCCTCCATATCACACTCTAATTTTAACACGTATTTGTCGATCAACCTAAGTTGATCCTGTTTTTTAACGTTTACCCACTGTTTCATTGACTCTTTGATGGTTGCTTCCATCTTTTCAAACTCATTGTTTTTAGTCCAGAGCAATTGATTAAGTTCATCATGCAGTTGGGCGCTGTATGTTTTTGGGATTTTGAATTTTTCCTTTTCTTTAACGAGTGTTGACGTTCCATCGTCATTGTCAATAATCAAACCACATTTTCCAAAACCAAGAAGTTCCAAATATCTTTTATTTTCCTTATTAGAGTCGCGCTTACTACATTCTAGAAAAAACGGATAAAATCTCATGTTTTATATTAGAGTTTGATACTTATAAATCACGTTGATAAAACATACAACTGCATAACTTGAACTCCAAGATCTCCGGCTCCAGTACTTGCTTGTATAGCGAGTCTATAATACTGGTATGCTGTAGTAGTTGAAATATCGAAAAACAAAGGAGCATTAGCAGAGCCAAACAACTTAGTCGTAGATGTCAACAGTGGTTCAAATGTTTTTCCATCATGGCTTCCACTAATAGTCCATTCAGTTATATTTTTACCATCTATAGCTCTAGCTTTTAACGCCACTTTCCAAATTGTCACGGGTTCAGGACATTTAATTTGCAGCCATCCCTTTTTTGCAGGTGTGGCCCAGCTTCCATTAGATCCATCGAGATTAAGATTATTAAATGCACCGTATGCTTGATATTTATCAGTAGTAACTGCATTTGCAGTGGCCACAAATCCAGTTCTACTAATATTCTCCTCTAAAATTGGAACATAACCCGAATAACTTTTTTTAGGTGTATTTGTAATGAGTTCCTTTGTAATGAGTTCCTTTGTTATTTTAATAGCATTTTGAACTTCAGCATTTACTAACTGAGTAACTTGAGACCAACTAGATGCTTCAGATCCTAAGTACGTAGTTGGAGGATAATGAACAGGTAATCCTTTAACCATCCTACCACCCATGTTTAAATCACCAGTCATAGTATCTCCAGACTTTGAAACAGCATGAGTATCAACATAAGAATTTAAAGTTATGATTTGAGCACTATCTTGCTTATCAACATAACTTTTAGTTGCAGCGCCTTGAGCTGCAGAAGGATCCAATAAATTAGTTATAGCGCGGCCATTCATGTCTAAAGTACCAGTCATAGTATCTCCAGTCTTTGAAACAGCGCGAGTATCAACATAATGTTTAGTTGCAGCGTCTTGATCGTCTGAAGGATCCAATACATTGATTATTTTGTGAGAATCCATATTAATATTTGCGTCAGCGGCATTTTTACCATCTCGCCTTAAGAACGTATTAATGGCCTGCGATAATGTAACCCCTCCTGAAATCACTCTTTGCGACGATCCGACGTTTGTTTTACCAAATATGTTTACAGACATTTTTATATACACATTTTTTTTTAATACAATGAGTTTATCACATGTTGTAAGCTTACGCTCTCACATTGTTTAAGAATGTAAAGACATAGGTGACCACAAAATACCTCACCATCCGTTTGTACTCTTTCGCTATTATAATACACAGGATTCCTTATATAGCTGACGAGTTCAACAGGCGGTGCTAACCCATAACTGTCAAAGTACAGTTTTTCATGACCGTTTTTGATCCATGCAGTCCAGTGTGTACCATTTCCTCGCGAGTCGCATAGATTTAGAATTCCACACTCTTCCTTTTTAGGGCTTTTCGGAAGTTCATCGCGAACATAGACACCCCTAAAGTGTTTAATTTTTAACTTTTTAGCGGCATCTATTAACTGGAAATTGGATAGAGGTTCGTTTGGTAAGACAACTCCTTCAACATTAATATACTTTTCGGTATTAAAACTCATTTTATATAGTGCTATTAATGTTTTGTTTGTATGACCGTTTTTGATTCATGCCGTCCAGTGTGTTCCCGGCATATTGGGATAATTGTCGCGCACATACCTTACTCTAACGTTTAAGCTTTTTAGTTGCTTTGCGACATCAATAAGTTGTGATGTGCTTGAGAACGTGCTGTATATGGGGATGTTGGGGACAACACGCCCACCCACGCTCTTAAACTTTTTTATTATTATTTTTTGATTGTCTGTGAGATTATTGCTCATTTTGTTTTTTTCTTAGGAGGTTATGTCCATAAGCCATTGTATGAATACCGTCTTTTAGTATAACACGCTTATCATCATTTGCGCTAAGAGCTACCTTATTGACCGTTTCAGTATATATTTCATGCGCGTATGATCTGAAAACGTTCATTGGTCTTAGCACTTCTTGACGAGAAAACAGCGTGTTTTTATAATCGTTGTGCGTAATGGTGTTTTCGATAACGCTCTTTTTTACCCCCTTACACTTTTTGTTTTCCTTTCCTTCATACATTTTACAAGAATACAGTTTAGCTCGGAGTCCAACAAATTCCTCTATTTGTTTTCCAGCTGCCTCATCTTTAAACATTCCGATAACCTTTTTGTTCACACCCGTTTTAATTCCTGAGGGGTGATCTTTTGGATAATCGCTTGTATCAAACAGTCTTTCAACATCGTTTGAAATGTCTGCATAAAAATCTTTAGTTTTAATTTCGTAGACAAGACTGTCTGTGTCGGTAAACAATAGCTTGGCCATTTGCCCATATTTAGCCTTGATGTAATTATAGTGAAACTCATACATGATTGTCTTGCTCAAGTCTAGAATAGACATTCCGAGATAAATGGGTTTGTTATAACATAACTTGGTTTTTCTCATATGTACTGCTATTAAATTTTCATCAAATATAGTCATGCGGTCAAAATTAACCATTGCAACGAGCTTTTCCGCCTGAGTATTATTATTAACCAATCGGATATCAACACGATTTTCGATGTTCTCCATTGTTTTTCCAAACACACTGTTGTTCATCAACTTGAAGAAGTCTTTTTCAAAGTTGTTAGCTGCAGCTGTTCGCAATTTAGTGTTCAAGTCGATATATGTTTTTAACCATGGGCTTTCATTAAACCTAATTCCTTTGTGAATTTTGGTAACTCTGAGCCCTAGCTTTTCATACTGCTGCAAGTTTTCATAATGTACTACATACTTGGTTTTGTTGTTCAAGTTTGGAATAAGCTTTTTAACTTTTGATCCCTTAGGTATAATGTTTTCAGGGGCTAATGGATAGTCATTATGAAGATTATGTAATTCATCAGGATATTCCAAGTCAACTTCTAAAATACACCCCTGTCCTTCTGTGCATGAAATGTTTTTCCAATCGTTAAGCTCATTTTCATTCATCCACTTAAACCCCCCGGTTGGAAGTGGCTTACTCATCGCGCACCCGTAGAGATTGTTAGCATCCAGATAAATGATAAACGATGAGTCTTTGCTTTCATCATAATCATTGCCCATATACTTATTGTTTCCAATACCAAGACGCGTTGAAATTGTACTAACCCCACCTCGAATACCTTGCTTTAACATTAGCAACACGTCATAATCGTTTATAAGCTCAAGTTTTACCTTTGTCAACTTAAGACACGCATCCATAGATAGTCCTGGCGCTGTATAATACCATGCCGGATCTAGTTTATAGTATTTATTGCTAGCATCTCTGAAGTTTTCGAAAACGTCGGCTAGCAGCAAGACATCACTCTTTATGTAGAGTTCAAGGTAGTCTCTTATTGATTTACAGCCAAAAGCCTTCCATACTTTGTTTACAAATTCATAATCATCATTACTAATAGCCTCACCCGAGAGCTTTGAGTAGAATGCTTCCTTTGGGGGCAATGACGTTTCTGCGAGTTTTTCAACAGAGCTCACATAATCATATGGAAAGATGCCCTTTTGTTTCAAGAGTGTAAACTCATTACCGCTATAGACCTTAGCCAATTCATGAAACTGATCATCGGTAAGATTTCCTGATAAAGAATCCAAACTACATTGCATAAACCTAAAGGTATCGATAAACCTAATATCACGATAAATAGGCTTTTTCCGTCCTTTTTTGTTTGTATACGTGTCAAAAACAACCTTTTTACTGAACGAAATATACTTTTCCTCGTTATTTGGAATGCAGCTAATTTTTCCTCCAATACTTAACTTTTTAATAAATAGATGACAGTCATATCCAGAAAGATTGTGTAGTAATACTGGAAAAAATTTAGGGATTTTATACCCTAAATTACACTTTGAATGTGCCGCTCCTCTAAACTTTCCAGTCAAGTGACAATGATTGCGAACCTTTGTATAGCTATCAGTGTTGTCTTCTAACCTAAACTTGCCTTTGTCACCTTCGCATATACAACATGTGGTTGCAGCATCGTATTTAACTTGATCATCTTTTGTGAATATTTTTTCCGCGGAAAATTTAAATTTGTTGTAAATATCCTTAGTGGTTTGTTCAACCGAGTTAACAAATAATTGCGCGACATCATCTGTTTGATTCTTAGCTGAATACACAACTGGCTCTCGACTATACAATGAACCATCAGAGCATACCACGTGATAGCAAAACGCGCTAGGCGTATGCTTTTGGAACTTGTGTGTAAACGACGTCGCAGGATTCGGATTACAAGAACTAATAGGCTCGATAAACGATTCGAAGTCTGCATATATTACAAACGGAACCCTCATTGATCTACAGTAATGCTTGAAATACTCTTTGGCTCCCTCTGCCGGCATCACTATTTTTTGTGCGCCGTGTAATGAACAATATTCATTGTGTTTTTGAAGACCCTCAACTGTTCGATAACCTGTTAAGCACCTTTTACAATAATTCATTTTATTGTGACTGGTTTCAGTTCGCCCTGAAGCTAATTTGTTAAAATTTTTAATTAAGCAATAATGTTTTGTTTTTCCATTTGAAATCAGCAATAAATCAATAGCCTTTTCACTTTTGTTTTTACTTATTATTAGTGGGAAAATACTCATTTTTTTAGAATCATAACCGAATATATTGATGTTCAAGTTGTTGTTTCTTTCAAATTTACTTATTACATTTTCATCCACTGCAACAGGAAATTTAATACCATCCCAATTTAACGACTTTGCGTGTTTCTTTAATTCTTCGGTTATTCTTTCGGAATGTTTTACAATAGGATTTAATGCTCTCGTGACGCACCACTTGAAACATTCGTCATCTTCATTCTTTATGTTAATAATTGCCTTTTTAGCAGCCAACTCTTTCGGCAATGGAATGTATGATTTACCTTTTAACGGCTTATACGTACCGGTGTTAATTTCCAGTCTAATGACGGACTTTAGCCTCCAATTGCTTCCCTTCATTTGAAAATTTGCAAACGATTCCAAAATCCTATCTACCATTTGGGTAAATAATTCAGCAACATCAGTTCCCTCCAATACTATTTCAGTTCTTGAAACAAAGGGTATTTTTTCGATTACACCAGTTTCATGTTCCATAGAATGCCGCTCCATTTCACACACTAGCACTAGATTCATTTTTATTTGACGATGTTTGCTCATAAACTTTACAACTTCGGGTTTAACAATATCTAAAAATGTTGGAGCATCAGTTTTTTCAACCCCATCAATAACATATTGCCTTGCAAAACGTTTAAGTGCAGTTTTACTTTCTTTAATTACTATGGCACTTTCACTAATTTTAATGGCACTTTCACTTCTTTGCTGCTTCTTATAGTAATTATTATAAATAGATTCGACTTCTGCTTTAAACGCATTAGCCTTTTCGCTTATTGCTTTTCTTAAAGGCTCTGGTGTATGTGTAATAATCCAATCATAGCTATTTTTTGCAGCTGTCTTTACAGGTTTAACAGCCCAATCATAGCTATTTTTTACAGCAGTCTTTACAGCAGTCTTTACAGGTTTAACAGCCCAATTAAATAACCTATTTATCATAGTAGGTTTTTTAGCTGGTTCAGCCCTTGTATCCTCCCTCGCATTTTCCCATACATCATTATCCCATGCATCCTCCCTTGCATTTTCCCATACATCATCACCCGAATCCTCATCGTTGTGTCCGCTCAGCCTCGCTATCAACTCAGCTTTTGTGAGCTTCGCATATCCGCACAGACCCTGATCTTTTGCGGCTTTCTTCAACTCTTTTACAGTTTTGTTATTCATTTTATATATATAAAAAAAATATTTTAGATCATTTCAATTTTTTTTTATAAGCATGTGTTTTGCTTATAAAAACATGACCTCATACCTCATTCCATTTACCACTTGTCCGTTGTTTCTCTTTTTTATATTACAACCAAGCGCTTTTATTGCTTGGTATTTTGAGTTATAGGTTGTTTCCTCTCCAGTTTCAACATTCGTTAACTTAACAATTACTTTAGGCGAAAACTGTATAGGTCTGCCCCGCGGTCTTTTTTCATTAGGTTCTGGTATAACAACATCTTCTCGTTTCCAATCTAGTCCGTTTTCCTTTGCAATCAACATTAACTCCATTATACTTTGATTAGTCGTAGCAGGAACGTTAATACTTTCGAGCATTTTAATTAATACTTTCTTTGTGTACTTCATTTTTTTAATAATAATAAAAAAAACTTAAGCTAATTTATTATTTCATCACTATATACATTTTAGATCCGTCAGAGGTAAATTTTATCATTTGGTCGGAAATAACAACTGCGTACGCTTCTGTATTCGCCGGCACAGCCTCGGTGAATGTTGCCTGGATTTGCATTTCTACCGATGCATATTTTAACCGCTCACTTTGTTTGCTGACATCAAACACCATAATAGGAAACAGGTCTTTGAAATCCGCCGGTGTAATGTTACTCTGTGTTACCAGCGGATCCATTCCATAAAACTTTTCGCTAAATCTAGCCGCTTCATAGTAAGCTCGTGAGAATTTTTGGTTTGGAAAAGATAAGTTGTAATCAGCCTCAGGGTATCGTTGATTGTTAACAGTCACATACATGTTATTTAGTTTGCAATGATCGAATAGCGATGTATTTTTTAATTGATTATTTCTGCGCGCAGTTTGGAATCCAACCAAAATGTATCGCGGTTTTTCGGTTGGAGTTCTTACACTTAGTCTCCAGTTGAACGATGTAGACTGTGGCATTGTAATACTTTCGCAATGTCTAGACCTAAAAGGAACGGGTACTGTTACCTTTGATTCAATTGATTTGTACAGTTGAAATTTTTCACTATCTGCAGGTAAAATCATAGGCATAAACCATGCCAATTTATCAATGCTTACTTTACCCGCAGCAATCGCTGCTTGATCCGCTGGTAGAGTTGCTTTAAATATGGCATCGTCGTCAGTTTTTCTAACAAGTGCGAGCGTATGTTTAAATCCATACACAATCTTGTCATAGTCATCACAAAAGCCGAAAATGTGTTTCAGCGGAACAACGAACGAAAATGTTCCCTTGGGGTCAGGCTTCTGAATAAGGTATGCCTGCCTGATTGCAAAGCCTGCGTTTTCTGCAGCTGTTGTCGCCGTATCTTTAGTCCAAAGCTGATTGAGTCCTTGCGCTTTTGAAAAACCATCCGGATACTTTAGCATTCCAATCATGGTCGTAGCCTGTCCAGGATGATTCAACGATTCTATTTGTTGATCGGATAGCTTATACGTAATATTGGAAAATAAATGCATAAGCCCATTGTTTGTTAACGCTATTGCGTCATCGTCTGTGTATGCATCCCCATTAGCTTTAGTTAGTTTACCTTCAATGAGTAGGTACGATTCCGCAGGATGAGCAAATACATCATACATCCCGATATCGATATTTATGGTACCCGGTGAATTTAAATTCGTACCATTTACAGACTCATACGCCTTAAACTCATATTTTTCAATGGATTCATCAACGGTTATAGCTTCTGTAAAATTTAATATTTCGCTCGACATTCTTACTTTTTATAAGAAAGAATAATTTTTTTAAGCCAGACGAAGACCGGATCCTGTGTTCAACCTTTTTACAAGATCTTGAATTGATATTGCGTTTGCCCTTGCGGTACCTCTCTTCACCCCGATGCCGTAACCCGCAAGCAAGTTGTTAATGTTTGTTTCTTTAATAGAACCCATATTTACGAGAGACGCTAACGCATCCCTCGATTCTTGCGTTACTTCGTGATTTTTTGGTGCATTATATCCATCAATTAAAGCTTTAGCTTTGGCTATAGCTACATCTTTTCCAACATCAATAGCTTTTAAACCAACTTCTTTTACAACCGACTTTCCGGCTTCGATAGCCGTTTTACCTATTTCTGTTTTCGATGCGCTACTCACTTTTGATGCCACCGTTTTTGCGACATTTGCAGCAGTTTTCGCAGCCGTTGATCCTACCATTCGCTTAAAGAAATTTGAGACGGTATCAAACATTCCAGAACCGCCGATAACGTATTTTTTTTTATACCTGCGTTTAACAATCATTTTTTAAATACGTAACATTAATTTTTTATAATATTCTTTGTCTATTACCGCTTGTCTCACCAGTTCATCTGCTATGTCTATGATTTCATTTTTTACTCCAGTATTACCTGCATTATAACTATTAACTCGTAATGTAAGCATTTCAACGAGTCTGTTTGGATCAGAAGGCATTAACGCTATTCCTTCTCCTTTTTTCTTGAATAAGTTCATTATTTTGGGTGTCTTTTTAGGTTTTAAATATTCTTCATAGATTGGTTTAATAATTTTTCTGTACTTTTCTCCTGAACTTGATTTAACCTTTCCCGTGTCAGGATTCACAATAGCATTGGTGTTTAGTAAAATTGTTTTGTAGGAGTCAATGTCTTGTGAAGTATATTTATCGGAATCAGGATATTTCGATGTTATTAGCTCCCAAAGTCCTTGGGTTCCATTATATTTTGTTTCTCCAACAATTATATCATCTCCAAATAGTTTTACCTCTGAATCTCCAATATAAAAAGCGCCACCTTTATCATACAGTCCAAATGTTTTATCGGTTAATTGTTTGCCCGCCATCGATCTCAAGTATTCAGTTGCTATTGAACCTAGTTCTATTAATGTTTCTTTCGGTCTTTTATCCTCTTCTGCTTGTATGCTTGGGTATTGAGGGAAAGTAATGGCATTTGGTGTTGTAGCTGCTAATGCTGCTGGCAGTGCTTGTATCGCACTTGACGTTGCTTCTTTTAACTCTCTTTGCGAATCGGTGATAGGTTTGTAAAGTTTTGTTAGTTCTCTGTGTTGATCAATGTCTCCTAGCTTTTCAGATAAAGAGTCTTGACGAATTTTATTTCTTAACATAAGATACTCATGCACCATGGTGTCCCTTTTTTCCGGATCTGTTATCTTTAAAAACGACATTTTTAAATAGAAATAATAATGTTTTTAGACGTGATTTGAGACGTAATTTTTGACATAATTTTTGACGTAATTTTTGACGTGAATTGAGACGTAATTTTTGACGTGAATTGAGACGTAATTTTTGACGTGAATTGAGACGTAATTTTTGACGTGAATTGAGACGTAATTTTTGACGTGAATTGAGACGTAATTTTATACGTTAAAAATTACGTCGATTGAGAGGTGTTCGTCTGTTTTTCTTTCGATTTACTAAACGTGTTTTGAAACAACAAAATTGCATCTTCACGTCCTTTCGCAATAAGGGACTGTTTTGTTTCCTCGTCTATACCTACTCTTATTTTAGATCTTATTTCTTCTTTCATCTGATTGAATTTGTTTAGTTCACTTAGAATCAGTGAGTATTCTTTATCGGAAATTTGATCGTCTGCCAATGCCGTTGATATAAGATCACTTATTGTGTTTAATTTTGCTTCTGCAAGTGTTTTAATTTTTTCGTGTTTTTCAGCTTTTATTAATAGCTTTTTATTGGTTTGACCTCCAATGATAGACAATAGTCCTATACCTATTGCAGCTCCCTCCATTGCTATTGCAACTGGTGCCGCAATGATTGTGCTCAATACTCCTATCCCCGCCGCACCTAGCACCATTGAAGAAACAACAAGAGCGTTGTCCACTCCTGCTATAACTCTCACTCCTCTGTGATACTTTTTAGACAAGTTTGCACGCTTGTCTCTTTCTGTGGCAATTTCTTTTTGAATTTCGTTTATCTTTTGAAGCCTGTATGACTGAGCAGTTCCTTCATCGCTAGTCGGTTCTGGAGGAGCCGACGGAACGGCAACTGGTGGTAAAGATGGATATAATTTAGCAATACATTTTGACTCTTTGTACTCCATTTTTATATTTGAAAAAAATATTTTTTAAAGCGACTGATGTGTAACAAAGCAAAAAGATTCACCTTCAACAATATCAACTGCAACGTCTAAGTTGTTGTTTTGAATTGTAACAATTATGTCGTCAACAGATTCAGCAATAATTCCATCATGTAAACTACATCTCTTTTCCTTTAAACTTTGTTTGAGCGATACCGAACAAACACCTTGAACTAGCCGTAAACCTATTTTTAATTTAATAGGAAGTGCTTCTTTCGGTTTAATAGTGAGCGATTGCTGCATCGAAATAATCCATTTACCATTCAGTTGTTTTGCAGGATGTGCAAGATTCTCGTGTGGCAGCCATTTAACTGACGCTGGTGTTGGTCGTTTATGCTTGTGAATAAATTTGTGAATTGGTGGCATACTATATCTTTGCATTTTTATATATGTGAATATTTTTTATAAAAGCATTCCTAGTATTGGAATACTGCTAAATGGTGAATTCGGTCCTAGTAGCAATCCTGATCCTGCTCTCATGTACATTCCTTTTCCAGATTTAAGATACAGCCCCTGTCCTAACGAACTACCTTTCTTCCACGGAGCTAAATACAATCCTTTACCTGCTTGTATTACTTTACAACCGCTTCCGTTTTTCTTTAAATACAAAACACCCGATCCACTAATTTTGTCGACAACTTTACTACCGGCTGCGGCTCCTACACCGGTTAGCAAACCGGTTGCAAGTCCTGGTAAAACGCTTGACATAAGAAACTTACCCGCGGTAGCCAACATCGGTAAAATAGCTCCAATAAATCCCCCTTCAACTGTTTTGTTGTGTTCTATTTGTGTTTTCGACATTTTAATCGTCACTCCTTTACCACTTTGGTAAGCTTTTGTCATTTTGTTAATCTGTGCTTGAGTGAGGGCTAGCATGTGTTCTCCAGATAAATCCTCGTGTGATAGGCGAATAGACACGGGAGCTCCTAATTGAATAGCTTTTTTGATTTTTTCTTTCTGACCTTCGCTTATATTTACTGATACATTTATGAAACGACTCATTTTATATATGATATAAAAAAAGTTTTTTTTTACTTTTCTTTTATATGAAATTTAATAAAAATATTTTCACCACGCATATTTATAAGTTTTCCGTTCTGGTCGGTGAGTTTTGTCTCAATTGACGAAATTGTCGACAAATTAACTGGTAAATAAACCAAATTAGCTGGTGTTTCCATAATTTTATACCCAGGTCCAACCGAAGGGAAAAAGCTGTATATTACGTTTTCAGTCGAATTGTTAACATATGATGAGCTAATTATATCACTAGTTACTTTCAAGCTACTAATACTTAATATTTCGACAATATTTTCAGCCTCATTATATCCTGATGAGTATATTTTAGCATTAAAACCCAATAACGATCTTATAGAGTTTGCAGGTGTAAAGTCTATTTTATACTTTGGTGCTATATTTAGTACTGTTCTGAGTGTGTTGTCGTTCGGCTCTAGGGTTATATTGTACTCGTCCGTGTCAGATTTGTAATGATTATTCTCCTTCATTATTCGTTGAATGTAATCGCCTATATCATCCAATTCGTATGAACCTTCGGGAATATTTATATCAACATAATTTTTTCCGTCGTTAGGGCTATAGCGAAAGTTATTGTTTGAAGAGTCTATATTTGGAAATGAATAGTAGGTCTCCAAACTAACTAGGGCCATTTCATATGTTTTGTCTACATCTAGTTGAATTGGGGGTCCTAAAGAAGTACAAATTCTTGAGCTATTACCCTGCAATATAATATAAAAAGAATTTTTCGGACTGGTATTAATTCTAATTTGTTTTATTTCCGTCAACATTTGTTCTAGTACTCGTTCCATTTTATATATATATTTTTTTTTATTGAGGTATGTAGAAATAGTCAAATCCTGATCTATACTTACCATTATTTTTTTTACTAGTAAGATCTATAACAGCAAATCCATGAGGGCGGTCCCAGGCTACTTTACAAAAATTTCTAAATTCTTCTTTTGACATATCAGTTGAAACGTGATCGTAGTAGATGTGATTAATATTTTTCATGTCCTGTGGAAACAAACACATAAAGTTTGTATTTTCACGTATTGTTTGTCTTGGAAGTTTAAAGTAGTTTTGTGCAAGATAAAAGCAGTCTACATTGCTGTGGCGTCCTCTTATGTAATAAGTTTCACATTTGTTTTGTTTTTCTAACTGAAGGTCGTCAAAAATCATTAAATTCTTTTTAGAGCTATTCAAGTCTCTAGGATCAGGTACATCATCAGACGTTTCAAAAAACTTACATTCAATATCAGCTGGCTTATCTAAACTTTTAGCAATTAATTCAACAAAAAGAGCTGGTGAAACGCCATTCTCTATTATATAGTCTTGTTTGGCAAACAATTTCAGAATCTCTTCTTTAGACAGCTTTTCTTCAAACGCTTTCTTAATAATTCTGTACTCCGGCTGAAATAGCGACTTGCCAAAAACTTGCAAGTTGTTGTAGTCTAACCATCCTGGTCGTAGTAAAAGGTTTAACAATAGTATAGTTTTTCCGCATCCGCTTTTACCAATAATAAGACCTCGTATTGATCTCGGTAAAAGTCTACTGTTGCATCTTTTTGAAATATCATCATTCCACGAAAGATCTGTAACTTCCATTTTTAAATATAAATTATTTTTTCATAAAAAAATGTATTGTGTAAAGTGCAAAAGCAAAACTGAAACGGTTGATGTAAAAAATGTTGTCAGTAAGAACAATAAACCAATGCTTCGCGGAAAGTGCTCCGTTTGCGGTTGTGTTAAAACACAGTTTGTAAAAATGCATACTAAAACTGGCGGAGACTTGGTTTCGACGTTGAATAAGGTGACGAGTAAAGTCAAGCTTCCGTGGGCTAAATTTCCCGGTGAAATGCATATTCCAGGAATGAACTTTGCAGGACCTGGAACTAATTTAAACGAGAGATTAACTTCAACTGGCGCATATAAAGACTGGAGTAAACCAGTTGATCGAGTTGATAATGCTGCATACCTTCATGATTTAGCTTACCAACACTTTCCAGATACAGCAGGTAGAAACGTAGCTGATCAAATTATGCTTGAACAAATGGATGCTATTAAAGACCCAACACTCCGTGAAAAAATTGAGCGTAGTATAATAAAGCCGATAATATCTACCAAGGCAAAGTTTGGGTTGGGTTATAATGGGAAAAAAAAGTCGTGGCTAAAGAAATAAAATGGTCTGATCAGCTCGCAGTCGAACTGCATAGACCCGTTGTAAAACGTTTTAGAAAAAGAATAGTCGTTGCCCATGGCATTGATAACATATGGGCTGCGGATTTAGTTGACATGCAAGCTTTTGCTAAGTTTAATAATGGTGTAAAATACTTGCTAACAGTTATTGATGTATTTTCAAAATATGGATGGATTGTTCCATTAAAGAGTAAAACCGGAGTTGAGGTTGCTGAAGCATTTAACAAAATATTTAAAAACAGACAACCTCAAAAGTTGTGGGTCGATAAAGGAAAGGAGTTCTACAATAAAAACGTTATGGCGTTGGGAGTCGAGTTGTATTCCACAGAAAACGAAGAGAAAAGTTCCGTGGTAGAGCGATGGAACAGAACAATGAAGGAAAAAATGTTCAAATACTTTTCAGCCAACTCTACCAAAAAATATGTTGATGTCTTAGATGAAATGGTCAATGACTATAACAACACAAAGCATTCATCAATCAAAATGACACCTGATGATGCTAGTGATAAAAAAAATGAAAGTGTTGTTTGGGTAAATTTGTACTCCAAACACCCACAAAAGTACGGTAAGCCAATATTTGAAGTCGGCGATAAGGTAAGAATAACTAAGAAAAAGGGAATATTTGAAAAAGGATATACACCGAGATGGACTGAGGAGGTGTTTACAGTGTCACAAGTTCAATATACAGATCCGCCAACGTATAAAATCACTGATTACAATGATGAGGAAATACAGGGTACGTTTTATGAACAAGAACTTCAAAAAACAAGTCAAGAAGTATATAGAATAGAAAAAGTTATTAGAAAACGCGGGAACAAGTCGTTAGTCAAGTGGCTTGGATATCCCGAATCGTTTAATTCATGGGTTGACAATAAAAACCTAATAGACTTGTAATAGTCATTTTCATACCCAAGTAAGGGTTTGGAAATGGACCTTAATCCTTTTTAAAATCTACTAAATCCATAACACGTTCATCATAAATCCAACTGTTTTTAACAAATGTATGGCTTTTGCATTTTTTGCAATTAAATAATTTTTGTGTAAATTTTAAGTCTTGTAAAAATTTATTTAGATGCACCTTTGGTGGTGGATTTTCAATTTGCTGAATACGCCGTTGAATCAATTCGTGTACCGTTTTGTCATCCATTTTATATATTAAAAAAAAATACTTAAGTCATTTTTATTTTATTTTTTATTTTTGTAAAATGCACGAATAATGGTAGTGGTCAAAAGTCCTCGAGCCGCCGCGTTTGCGAATGGGATGCCGCCCTGAAATATGAAAAAGATATTATACATTTATATATATATATAGAATTTCCTGAGGGATATATAATATCTTGAAAAAGATATTATACATTTATATATAGAATTGCCTGGGACACGGATGGGAAACGGATGGGAAACGGTTGGGAAACGGTTCTGTCCCAGAAGCCTAATTTTCCCTCTACTTACGGTTGGATTGTATTTATTACTTAAATGTGTATATCTTATTAAGTTACTGAACGCATTATATTTTTAACAAATGGGAACGGCATTCTTTAACAAAGTTGATCGTACCCCGATATTTTAATACACTTATTGGTCGCTCATCTTGTTTTATGGTTGCATGACTGCCTATGTTTTTATTATCACCCGTTGCAAGCTAAATATATCAAAATATTGACCTAAGATTATCGCCATAATTGCGACATAGAAACTTTACGTTCGGTTGAGTATTCTGCATTTTTTCGTTCACTGAAATGGAAACAAAAATGCGCCTGGGCTGATAGGTAAGTATTTGGCGAATGCTTATTATTTGAGCCGTGCTCTGTGAAAAGGGGGTTTAATGGATGTGCGTAAAGTGCCGTCCCAGATTAGCCTGTGTAGTCCGCACAGACTTATCAGAGGCGACACTTTCCGCAAAAACTGGATTTTTCCAAGGAAGAGACTTTCCTTAAACGAAAAATACCATAAAAGCGAAAAGTGTCGTCCCTGATTAGCCTGTGCGGACTTTACGCACATACATAATCATTTGAATCATCATAAAAAAATTGTAAATGTAGCGATCGATCCAATATTGACGTAATCATTACATTCGTTGATATCATGCTCCTTGTATATCATTTTGATATGTGTGATCAGTCCACAATGATTGTATAACATAAAAATTATTTATACCAACAGATAGATATGAACAAATAGGAAAATATTCAGTTTATCAAAGATCTCGTGACTGTATACCCATGGTTACGAAGTTAGCTATGATAATGAAAGCTCATGACCACAAGTTATTAATAGAGCTAACATAAAGACTAAGAGCTAAAGACGTTGACTTGAGCCTATTTCAAACGTGTATGTGTGTTGACTTGAAAGCGTAAGTTTTCACTTTTGTAAGTTTATATATCCTCCTCTTCATCCCTATCCTCCTCCTCCTCTTCTTCCTCTTCCTTATCTTCCTAATCTTTATCCTCCTCCTCATCATCATCGTCATCGTCATCATCATCATCATCATCATCATCATCATCATCATCATCATCATCATCATCATCATCATCATCATCATCATCATCACCACCACCACCACCACCACCATCATCATCATCATCATCATCATCATCATCACCACCACCACCACCACCACCACCACCACCACCATCATCATCATAATCATCATCTTCATCACCACCACCACCAACACCAACACCAACACCATCATCATCATAATCATCATCATCATCATCCTCGTTGAATATAACTATAATACGTGTGTGTGTTTCTGTTAAGGACATTCTTAAATTTTGTTGCAAACAAGGTAAACCACGTTCGTAACAAATACAGTATAATAAAAATTAGGCTAGACAAGACTAATTCAAAAAGCGGTAAAGGAATCCTCTTTCACATTACAATTATTGAATGTGGTAACCATCGCGTTTTATTCGTCTTATGACAATGTCAATGTAAAGAAACAGTGACATACATTTCCTGCATTGTTGACAGAGATGTAACGTGTAAACACGTTTGAACTGGAAAAACTATTTAGTTGTAAAATTGATGTTTCGAACTGTCGTCTACATAGAAAAAGTTCCATTTGAGTTCTATTGGTTGGCTATAAATGCATCTGTTTACTATAATACATTAATTAAACAGATGCAGCGTAATGTAAGAAATTAAATATATGTTAATACATAAAAACATTCATATTCAAACAATGCATTTTTTTTCAAACGTTGTATCGTGTAAGTGATATCAATTACTTGAATACATTCGTTTAAACAACAACTTTTTTTCCAATCGTGCACGTCATTTTGTTTGATATAAGTTCGCATAATACACATCCACTAAAATGTCCAATTATTTGTGATTTGAAAAGTTCTGGTACGCATGTCCAGAATTTGTTTCTTAATTTTAAACATATTTGGATTAAATGTTAAAACAAGAAAGCAACACTTTCCAACCTGTTCTATGCTGTCTCAGATCGATTACTCGATTACTATATCATCAGAAGGTGTTGACAGACACAGAGTTAATAGAGGTGTAGAGTATTTAAATGAAAATTGGCATAATGTACGCTGGGGTATTCTAAACAATGCTTCAACTCCTCTGTGACAAAATCGACAAGTTTGAATGAATCTCACTACTTAACAACCAAATACACCCCCAGAAACCCGATATGCTGTGAGAAGTGGGATGTGCTATGAGAAGTTGCCGATATATTTCGATGAATTTCGGTAGGGTTGTTAAATCCAGTTCTTTAATTGTTTAAAGGCATTTTTGAATTAAAAAATATTTTGGTGTATGCAAAGGAGTTATTACCATGTATGTTAGAAAAATCCTGGTTATTAATATTCGGGAATTATTGAAATATGGCTATTTAAAGTCGACGATGTAGGGATTTGTCCCATATTTAGCACTTTATTTACAAATTTCTTTAAAGGTATGCCAGTGAAAAAGTTTTTGCACCGACAATTATATTATCCAATGTCTTCGAGTAACATATCCGCCAGGGTTTCTTAAAACAATTCGTATTGGTGGAAAAATTCGACTTTACATTCAACATGTTGATGACAAAAAGATATGACATGGTTCTGTACAAAGATTTCGAGATATGACATGAGTGCAGTTCATTTATAAAATTAAAAGCTCACTATTACAGCTGATTTATGCCCACTCTGATGCATTGTAGATCATTTTTATTGAACTTGAGGTTTTATAATTATATCCGTTCTGTAGCTAAGTTAATTTCCAGCTAATTTGCATCTTTTATTATTGTTTCAAAATCATTGTAAATGTAAAGCAATTGATTCATACAGGTAAAAATATACGTCCGGTAGCAATCTAAACATTTATAATAATATTCATGCCTAAAGTTCCAATTATGGGTAGACTTTCATAAATGTGAACTAAATTTGGATCTATTATACATGACTTCAAGTTGACAGCTTTGCTAGCTAACTGCGGGGAGTGGGGGGGGGATATTATAATAATAAAATTCAGTTGATACATTAGATGTTTTATTTTGATGTTTTGATTATTTGTATCTTTTTATTGTTTGAAACTCATTTTAAATGTATGAATCAATTGCTTTACATTTACAATGATATCTATGTTCCTTTCTGCTTAAAATATGTATGCTCCTTTATGCATGGTATATGTATGTCCCTTTATGCATGATATTTGTATGTTCCTTTATGCATGATATATGTATGTTCCTTTATGCATGATATATGTATGTTTTTTATGCATGATAGATGTATGTTCCTTTATGCATGATATATGTATGTTCCTTTATGCATGATATATGTATGTTCCTATATGCATGATATATGTTTGTTCCTGTATGCATGATATATGTATGTTTTTTAATACATGATATATTATGTTTCTTTATGCATGATATATGTATGTTTAATTTTGTATTTTGGCAAACACATTATCAAACACTTTTCGATAAATAATTTTCTAAGAAGAAAAAAAAGAAAAGAAGTTATATTATCAATAATATATCGATTCGATACTATAATTATATTTTATTAGAGACATAATAATATAACAAATAAAATATTCTTCCTATTTATTAGCTTTGTATTGTGACACCAACATTATATCATGTGTGGTTTTAACATTGAAGTGATTTGCTAATAATAAAGCATAATGTATT
Organism: Dreissena polymorpha; assembly: GCF_020536995.1. Taxonomy (NCBI): domain Eukaryota; kingdom Metazoa; phylum Mollusca; class Bivalvia; order Myida; family Dreissenidae; genus Dreissena; species Dreissena polymorpha. The sequence goes on from NC_068357.1 coordinate 144,352,596, forward strand.
AGCGATTTTAACGTAAGCATCTATGTTGACTTAATGTTATATTACATCCAAACCTTGGGTGATATAACAAACATGAGTCAATCGTAGTCAGACCTTCTGTGATTAACATTTACCAGTATCACCCAGTACTTTAACGTTTATCATCTTATAATAAAACGCAAAATGAAACAAAGCTGCTGTTTCTTTATCAGCGTGTTTCTTTCGACATAAAAAAATACGTCAAAGTTGCGTGCGTTTATTGTTTCCTTGAAAACTCTTTGCAACAGCTTGGGCCAATCGTGTTAGTTCACACACCGTGTATATAAGCTTGTGATTTTTTTCTGTCAGGAAACAATTATTTGTGAAATGTTGTATCAAGAAATAACAACGAAAACATTGCAGTGGGTTGGGCTCATTGTATTGTTGTTCACTTATGGAGCAACCGAGGACGGTAAGTGCATATTCTTTCCTTCGTAAAAAAACAAAACAACATAATATATTGTTTTCACGTTGACCGTTCGATCATCTGTATTGTATATCAACGCTATTTGTACGACGTTTAACTTCACCTTACTGAATAATGTCAAATAAAGAGTATATGCTTGTAGCACATATTGGAGAAATCGTGTCACTCTTAATAATTTTAATGTTTATACACAATTGGTAAACGTGGTCCGAAAATGACCGCTACGAAAGCGATAAAAGAGAGGAGAGTCTTAAAATTGTGCTTCATCATCATAAACTGTATTACATCTTTTAGAACCTGTATGCACACTGCCTGCTGAGTCCGGGTCATGTTTTGGTTATTTCCCGAACTACTTCTTCAACACATCCTCTTGCAAATGCGACAAGTTCATATATGGCAGCTGCGATGGTAACGCCAACAGGTTCGAAACGCTAGAACTATGTAGGTCCGAATGCAGTGGTCCGATAACGTCAAACGATGTATGTGGCCTACCCAGCGAGAAAGGAAACTGTTTCGCTATGATCAAACGCTGGTTTTATGACAAATCAAAATGCGAATGCCGACAGTTTGAATACAGTGGATGTGGCGGAAACGCACATTATTTCGAAACCCCAGAATCCTGCCAGACAAACTGCGATTGCTATGACTGTAACGTGTGTTCACTTTCAACTCTTGCAGGAGATCCTCCCATTCTCTGTCTTGCTAGTATTCCGAGGTACGGGTTCAATTCAACGAGTTACAAATGCGAAGAGTTTATTTACAACGGCTGCGGCGGAAATGCCAACAGATTCTAGACGCTTGAAGAATGCCAAACCGGATGCCCTGGTAGTTCTGTTACTCCTAAACCTATCCCTTGTTCGTGTGTTGAGCAGCCGGAGACTGGTCCTTGCAGAGCGGCTTTTCCGCGCTTCTTCTACAATACGACCTCCTGTAAGTGTGAGACTTTTACTTGGAGAGGCTGCGGCGGAAACGGTAATAACTACGAAACAATAAACGCCTGTCTCAAGCAGTGTGATGGACACAATAAATGCGGCGCCTTATAGCCACCCAACTGCTATTTGCCGTCTGATCCTGGATCATGCGATGCTGTGATTTAACGATATTACTATGATGACAAGGAGTGCATGTGTCGCGCGTTCAATTATGGCGGCTGCGAAGGCAACAGTAACAACTTCGCTTCGAACACGTTATGCATGAGCGCATGTGGCAATTCAAGCTGCCCTGTCTACAACCTTCCGGATGTTACCGGGCCATGTAAAGCTGCTTTTCCGCGTTATTTCTACAACGCACAGACCTGTAAGTGCGAGGATTTCATTTACGGAGGATGTGCGGGTAACGGCAACCGCTATGAAACCATAGAAGATTGCTATGCTGTAAGTGGATCGGTCACGTGTCCAGTATGTAACCTGCCGCCGAATCGCGGACCGTGCAAGGCGATGCTGGAACGCTGGTATTTTGATGCTTCGTCGTGCAAGTGTAAACAATTCACATACGGCGGGTGCGAAGGAAACTTTAATCGATTCCTGACCAAGCAGGACTGTGAGGGCTCTTGCGGAAGTTACCCATGTCCGGTGTGCTCCATAGAGCCTTCAGAAGGCCCGTGCATAGGCGGTATTGATTACGATCGATGGTATTACGATAGCCAAAATAACACATGCAAGAAATTCGTATGGAGCGGGTTGTGAGCCAAATGGACACAACTTTCTGGATAAAGGCTCATGTAACAAGGTCTTCAAAGGGTTTGTGTTCTCCCTCCCAATAAAGATAGGTCCCTGCAAAGCGACCATTAAGCGCTACTATTACGACAGCGTCTCGAAAGAGTGCAGAGATTTTAGCTGGGGCGGATGTAAACCCAACGGGAACAACGTTAAATCACTCCGGGAGTGTCAACGCATCTGCATGTAAATCGAGTGTTTTGGTTCAAAAACTATTTGTTTGTGCCATAATTTGCTGTAAAATATGGAAAATATAATCACTGGATAAGACATTATTTTGGTTTGAATTATGATTAATGATTCTTATTTTGCCATATTTTTTATTTAAAAGTAAATATGGTAAGAAAATATTTATGCATATGAACGAATAACAACACAAATTATTTTTAAACTAATCATATTTCCGAAACAATATATCACTTACATAAATAATAAGCGAATCGGTGTACTTTACATACATGTATGCACTACCGTCTTGCAGGCACGAAACGTGAACTAATTTGTCACTTAAAACGCAAGAACTGGTCATTTTTTTGGGGCGTCAAACAAAAAAAGAACTTGTTTTAAGTCGATCGGCACCGGGACACGAACTTCTGGTCATCATGATCATAGAAGCGGGCGCGTTGAAGATTCGGCCATTCATTAGTACAAATGTAGTAAGGAAGAAAATTAATGAGCGAGAAACAAGTTTTCCAAACCAAAGAGACAATTGTTAAAATTACTGATTTTAATGGGCAACACAATATGTATTCCTCATTCATTTTTATGAATTATATTTTGAATGTATAATTATATATTAATTTTCTGTTTGGGAATGAAAATAAACAAGCATTGCCACAGGGTAATGCAAAGTTGCAACCCTTCAGTTAAGGTTCAAATTGTTATCTCATCTGTAAACTGATAATGGTTATCTTATTTGATATTTTTAGATCACTAGTTTAATAGTTATGATCGTATTCCTCATTGAATATTCCAAATGTTGCAAATTTTTATAAAACGTTGAACGACTATAAATATTGCGTCGCAATCATCGTATCAGATTGTAGAAGATCCTATCGCATCGTTTCTACGCTACAAAAATATTTGTGACAATGCCATGGAGATCGGAAACAAGCCAGGCATTACATATGTTCTTAACAGAATGAGGTATGTTTTTTCACACTGTCGTATGGATTATAGTGCTGCAGTTTTAGAATTGATCTTTAGGTATGATCTGGCCTTTCGAGCGAGGGACGCAGGCTTCAAACACATCACAACTACACTTGTTGCAAATTATTTTAATATTGTCACACAGTCTTCCTAAACATCTCTAATATCCAAAACCTTTACATTACATTTGAATGTGCCTTAAAACTTCGAACTTGAACTTCGACTCTCAGTCCCCAGATGGGTGCAGTTTGTGATAGGTTTGCGTGTTTTGTTGTTATAGGTGTTTGTTTTTATAATTGCATGATGATTGATAAAATAACAGTCCGGATAATCTGTATCATGCCCCAAAACAATTGATGTTTGTCTACACGTGTTGGTAATTTATGGTAAGTACATGTATAATTGCATGGTGAATGCTCCACTTACTCAGTCACTTTAACAATAACAGAAAACCTATTATACAAAACAACAACAACAACAAACTAGATATGCATTCATTTTCGTTTTTATGATGTAACATACAAAGATTCATAAATTAATTAATTAAACATAACTTTTTATAAGCCATACTTTAAGCCTTAGACGCTAATCAGTTCAGTGGCATTCACGTGCAACATATTGATTTAAGAAGTTGCATGAATACCAAGATGCTTGATTCAGAAATGAAACATTTCAACGGCCGTCCTTGCCCAATGCTGTTGGTTTAGAGTACGTCTATTTACGGCAACAAGATGGTAAAACCGTTACATGCACTCCAAACAATAGCCTTGTAGAGAAAGCATTTTAGGCTTTGAGGAACTTATTCAGTGTGCAATCATCAAACGGTATCATTTCACTAGAGCTGATGACATTGTCGATTTGTCATTAACTTGTTTTTTTCTTACCATTCGACACATTTCATGAATTAAACAATATACTACTTTCGACTTAAATATAAATGATAAATTCATATTTAAGTGTCTGTCGTCAACTAATTTCGATTTTACAGCTATATTAATATTTTACTTTTGACGAGATATTTAAATTCAGAACTATTTTGGGGGGATTTTACGAAGCTAGATGTATGAAACTCTGTATATAGATAGACATTTTGGGAATATGCAAATCATTTCAGTGTATTGGTCAGACTAAAATTGTTGAAAAGAGATAATTGGAAAATAAATATTTACCTCCGATATCTAACAAATATGTAAGCTCTGGTAATGTAATGAAACTTCTGTAGATACTAATCTTACACCATTTACCCAGTAGGGGACTGATGTTTTGTCTGTGACAAAGCTTTTTTGGAATAACATATAAAATGTGTAGAACACTATTGTAATGTTAAAAAATAGGATTATTAATTTTATTTACTACATGTATAACACATGATATTGTTAACACTAATACAACTATGTTAATGAATTTACAACTTTAATTTAGATACTACCTTGAAAAAAAATGTGTACATGAACATTATAATATAGGCTGTTAATTTATACGTTTTGATTAGTTTATGTTTAAAATCTTGCGCACAACACCATTTCATGCTTTTGCATTCATAATGCACTTCGCCCGCTGGTATTTTACAACTATGATACTTGCGCACAACACCATTTCATGCTTTTGCATTCATAATGCACTTCGCTCGCATGTATTTTACAACTATGATTCTTGCGCACAACACTAGTTCATGCTTTTGCATTCATAATGCACTTCGCCCGCTGGTATTTTACAACTATGATACTTGCGCACAACACCATTTCATGCTTTTGCATTCATAAAGCACTTCGCCCGCTGGTATTTTACAACTATGATACTTGCGCACAACACCATTTCATGATTTTTCCATCATAATGCACTTCGCCCGCTGGTATTTTACAACTATGATACTTGCGCACAACACCATTTCATGCTTATGCATTCATAATGCACTTCGCCCGCTGCTTATGATTTTTATGACGTAGACGATTAGTATCTATATAGTGTTTCTGTATTACGTTATTTGCAGTTTAAGGCAACACTCCATCCGCAGCTTCATTTCACATCTCTTCAGCCTCATGAACTATCGAGAATGCATTACAACGCATTTTCTGTCATTATTAGACAGCTTGTATTCTCATAATAACCAAACCAAGATTTCGTACCATAACCCAAAGTCACGATTGACTTATGTTTTTGCTATAAACATTTACATAATTATTTCATACGATAAGATCTATAAATCTAATGATTGTATCTTAAAGCCATTATTATTTGTAATTATGGATCCTTCGCGATAACGAAAGTATGACATCGTGCAAGTTTGACAACGACACAAACAAATAATTATAGATGTATGCTACAAGCATCTCCAAATCGCAATGCATACGAATACTGTTGCGAAAGTGGTCTTTATTGTACTGTTGAATGCCGTTCTGAACATTTGTTGAACGTCGTGTTTATATTTGCATGTATAATAATATATTATATTATCTGCACTAGCTTTTATTATATTAATCACAAAACATATGAAATGTTTTTACGAACTCTGAACATATTGTTCGGCATTGGAAAATACGTCAGAGCGTTTGACAAGTGTATGCTAATATTAATTAGGCTAAATAAGATGTTAACTTTGGTTTTCATTGGCTTTTATACGTTAATCATCTTCTTTACAAACATTGCGCAAGTTAAGCGTGACAGTTAGACAAGGTTATCAGTAGGTTTTGCACACGATACTAAATACAGGATATAATATCGCAACAACCGGATCTTACGTTTGCTTCTTCTGAACCCACTTTTTTGTGAAATGATACGTAAATATTCAGGCAGTCCAAAATATGTTCGTTGGACAGAATGAAACATGTTAACGTAAAACATGAAACAATTTAAATTGTTTTCTCAAGAGAAACATGTGCGAATTGTACATCAAATGTTCACATATTCAGTTAAATAGTAATTAAATGTGGTAGATCTACATAATACTTGGTTTAAAGTTGTCGATCTGCATGTTATAGTATACTTAAATAACGGCACTATTAAAAACCCAGATTTGTTCTTTATTGATCTCAATTTCATATCAAAAATGTATATCTGGACATTATATAATGCATTCGGAATATCTTTAGCCGCACTGTTTTCCCCTCAGTACTCCCCTTGCAATTCGTCACGGTAACAGCGTGCTTTTACACCGAAGCGGTTGTACCATTCTCTGTTGCAACCACCGCAATAGTTAGCCCTGAAACAAAGCGATTATATGTAAATAAAAAATTCTGTTTAAGAATTCAATTTAAAATTTAAATGTGACATTATATCAACGAAAACGGCCTTATTTTGTGACATGTATTAAATACACTTGATATAACAATATCCCTTTTTGTATTTAAAGTATGCATGATACTCTATATATAACAAAATATGTTCAACTTTTATAATAAGTATTACATCTTATTATCATTTTTTATGTAATTTATGCTGCTTGAATCGTTTTAAAAATGTGATCATAACGCATTTTAGAAAATTTGAAAATATCATGGCCTTAATGAAATTCGTAGGCGTTGAAAAATATGAACGTTTCAAGAATGAGGCATTGAACACATTCGCCACACTTGCTAAATAACCATGGAACAAAGGGTTATAATGGAAAGTATGTACAATACCTGCATGTCAAATTTGGTGGATTATAGCATATAGCACCACTACATGGATCCATGAAGCAGTTCACAAGAGGCGACCCGTCTGGGCAAGAAGGACGAGAAGGAATACCAATGCATCCTGTAAAATGATCACCATTGCGATATGAAATATAACTGGCCAAAAAGAATGCATACCAATGCTCATGTAAATCAGAAATATTGAATTAAAGTACAGTTATAGCGCGAGTCTGAAAGAGCCCTACCTGGTTTGTGGTTTGTGTAAAAAAACAATCTTTATCGCTAATAACGCAGTATTGAAGGGTTTTACATCAAATTATGTTCATCTCTTAGTATCTGACAAGCAACAATACCCAATGTCTAGAATATATTATCAAAACAAATATTATAAATTCAGCTGTGAAGTTTGATTATAATATCGTTATTCTATTAAAATATATTTGAAACAATTACCTGTGATGAAAATCCCGAGACACACAAACACCGCAATATGTGAAGTATTCATTGTAATGAATGAATGTTCAATGTCGACATGCAGCTTCCTTATATAGAAATGTCAATGGAGGATAGGTTTAAAACAGGATATTGTTTTCGCTTAAAGGAACACAACCCGCGAAGGTTATGTATAAAGTGTTTACTCCTGAATGAAATCAGTAAGATATATCGAGATAACAAGTAAACTAAAAGCAGTTATTAAATAGAAAAAAAGAAATAGAAATGGGGCAAATGAGTTGTTGTTTAAGTCAATATTTCTTAGATATATTCGTGTTTGTTTGTTTTCTTCTTTATTAACAAATATCGTTTGCTAGGGCAGACCATAGCATCAATTCATGATTAATGAGTATATATTACACGTTACAAACTGCATGTATTTGAACAAATGTTTGACCTGTGTATGTTAATATTAATTTTGATACATCGGCTGTCCATTGTAGATTAACCGTTTTATATTCATAATCTTGTTTACAAACATTGCGCAAGTTAAGCGTGACAATAAGACAAGTTTATATTGTTTGTTTACCACACGAAAACGACAATAAACAGGATGTAATCTGGCAAAAACTGCATCATATGTTTACTTCGCCTAATATTGTTTTCTCTCCAGAGCAACAGATGCAGGACACGTCGAATGTAACGCTTGTGTCAATTAAACTGCTTTGGTTGGATCTCTCAACTAAATAAGCCGCGTGAATAGTGACAATGCTTTAGGAAGTAATTTCAAAATATTACATTAAACTATGTTTTATAAAATAAATATTTTATCTTAATTAACTCAATTTGCAATTCAAACCATTTGTTTTACTTCAAAGCTCATAAAGTAGTTCTATTTATATGAAAAGAAACAACAGCTTTATAATGCGTGATTAGTGCACACAAATATTCAGAAATTTAAAAATAAAATGGATAAATACTTCTCGTTCTCGCCATCTCGGTTAACAGTTTTTATATAGAAACACCTATGAATATTCACATCAAAATCGGCTACATTGGAAAATATCAGCGGGTTAACCGTGAAAAGCAATGTCGTATATCAAGCATAGACACAAGTATATTGTTCTACGATACGTTATTGCCACAGACGTCATATAGATGATGTGCATACAATCAGTGGACTTGTGTTTACAAGCTATTACGTGTAACGAGATACAGACCGATTTATGTAAATTTAGCATACATCATTTCACAGTTCGTTTTAATGGAGGAGTTGGAATCGATATCGTATACATGAAGATATCACACATTTCTTAATGCATTTTTTGGGCGTGTTGTAGACGAAAATTTATGAATTGTCAATAAAAAATTAAACCACGTATTCAACAATAATTGATGTATAAATACTTGCTATAAACTATTACATCCTCTTATTTGAACAAAATGTATGTCGGTGCATTAAATACAATTGTAAAACTTCAAATATTTTCATATTGGTATGCAATTATTATATATTAAAAATGACGTGCATAAATGTTCAGAGAATATTCTGACTATAAGCAAAAAACGCATATACAGTTAAATATTGATGACATACGTTCGTATTGGAAGATCATAAAACTGTGTATATAGTTGTCGAACTGCATAAATAGTATATTTATTTAGAAAAATATTACAATGACACCATTTACAACCAGCTCAATTTCATTTAACTCCATTACATATCAATAACATATTTCTTGACATAATCCATATTTGCAACGTCTCTAGCCGAATGAATGTTCCCTCAGTACGATACTTCACTGTCACATTTTGTTTCTACACCGTTGTCGTTGAACCATTTCTTGCGGCAATCGTCACAAGAGTCTCTCCTGTGACATGATAATAATAAATTGATATCGAGTGGATTATAATAATTCATTTTAAATAAAAGAAAGTGATATTATTGCAACGTAAAAGGCCTCATATCATAAAACGTATTAAATAATTGGATATTGCAATAATAATGTTTGTATTTAAAGAATGCATGATACTGAATACATGTAAATAACAGACATCAACACGGTTTACGGAATCAAATCAATTTACGTTTCAAATACTGAATTTCCATGATTTATGATGCGTGAAACGTATTGCTGTGGTCATGAAAGTACTTCAAACATTTAAAAATATCATATCAGTAGTGAACTAAATACTCGTGGCAAAACAATAATCGTTATAAAGATAGCATTGAGCATATTCACCACCTTGTCTTAATCATATTGATGCAATTAAAAGAATCTACAATACCTGCACGTAAGATTGGGTGGATTGTGGCAACGATAATCCTTACATGGATCGAAAAAACAAGGAGGCCGCGGTATCATCCATGGTGGACAACGAGGACGACCAACGCTTCCTGTAAAGTAACCATTATTATATGGAACTTAACCGGCGAATTAAAAGCTTAACCAAATATAATATGAAACATATAAAATAACGTACATATTTTATTCAGCGAGGCCTACAATATTTGGTGTGTGGTGTATTACTAAACCAATCTTTACTAACCAGCTACTAAACAAGTATTGTTAAATTTGTATCGTAATATGATCGCCCCTAAGTATCTGAATATAAAGAAATATCCAAAGTTGAGAATGATAGTTAAAAATATAGGTTATCTACCTTTTCGTTAGATAAGTATATAACACTATAAAATCAATATTTGAGACAATTACCTGTGATGAAAATCCCAAGGCACACAAACAACGCAATAACTGCAGAATTCATTTTTAGCGATGAAGAAACATTATCGACATGCAAATTGCTTTTATAAACATTTGAAGGAAGGATGGTCATAAATCAAGATGTTGTTATCGCAAAAAAAATATTTCCGCGAAGGCCGCAAAAAAACATTTACGCGAAGGTGACGTTGTTCTTTTTTTTTTTCATTTAAAAATTTATCTGAAATATCACATCTCAAATCATCAGACCACGATAATTTAGCATAGGTTACACACTTAAAACTGTTTGTTAACATGTTTTGCGAAACCGGAGATAATTTTTAAACATAACTCAATCGAAGGGGACATATCATTAAAGGGATCTTTTCACGGTTTTGTAAATTGACAAAATTGAAAAAAGTTGTTTCAGATTCGCAAATTTTCGTTTTAGTTATGATATTTTTGAGGAAACAGTATTACTGAACATTAACCATAGTCCAATATAGCCGTTATATGTATCTTTTGACGATTTGAAAACCTAAAACTTATAAAGAGTTGCAACTCGAAACGATTGAATAGTTCTGTTGTTGTCGTTTAAATTTACGAAACTACGAAGATTGCTTATATAATGTATAAAATACTTAAAATGTGTATACTCGGCGGAATAGCCGAGAGGGCTATTGCGTTTTTACTTCAGACTAACTCCAGGACTCCAGGGGTTACTTTTTTTTCCTTTTTTTAAATTTTATTCTTGATTTTTTACTGGAGCTGTTTAAAGTTTAAGTTTAAACATATTTTATTTCCAAAATAGTTACACAACTACAGAACATATATAGAAATACAACTGTTTTGAAAAAAAGGGTAGGACCTAAAGTTCTAACAACATTATTGGTGGTCTTTCCCTGATCTGTTATTTGCATTGCATATATTCGTGACGAAAGCGTGATTTTGTAAAGCTGTAAGTTACATGGTCAAGATTACATTTGTATTAAGAAAGCAATATACAAGTGCGCAAGTAAAATACAAAAGAAAATCATGGTTTGTAAAGCTTTGGAAATAAAACATACAGTACAACCTTGAGATAATGAAGTCCTGTCCAGGAGAATATACATAACTATGCGCTACAACAACATTATGAAAAACGCTTTGTCGTCTTAATAAATATCTGAACATTTTTAAAAATGACGCAGTTGGTGTCATTATCTAACATGTCATTACCAAAAAGCATTGTATTGCAATTTATTTGTTCAATTGCGTGTAGGGTTTCAAAAAGAGTAGTACGTTGTTCAGAAAAGCGTGGACAAATAAAAAAGAAATGATACACTGATTCAACTTCTCCACATACGCATAAAGGTGAAGGTTCTAAGTGATTGATGAACAAGTGCAATTTCAAATCGCTACAGTTATTCCTTAGTCGAGCATGTAAAATGGACGATTTTCTATCACCAACATGAAAATATAAAGGAGTTTCGACATTTGGGAGAAATAATTGTTTCAATTTTATTTTAAATCTTGATAGAGAATCTAACAGTCTTATGTCGCGAGGTAAGTTGTTCCATAGATCTATAGCCGACGTGATAAATGAGCGTGAGTAAAGTTCCGTCCTTCTAGTAACGATTACATAATCATTTGCGTTCCTCAGGTTCCTAGCGGATTGTTGATAGACAGTTGCTGGTAGTAAATTTTGTAAGTAGTCTGGACATAAGCCATTGTGAATTTTGTACATATGTATAAGTTTTAGATACTTCCTGCGCTCGGCTAAACTATGCCAGTTGATTTCTGAATACAAGTTAGACAAAGAAACAGATTTAGTGAGACTTGTGACTATTCTTGCCGCTTCATTTTGTATTTTATTTAACATTTCTTTTTAGTAAAGAGCACATCCGTCCCAAACGACACAAGCATACTCAAGTAGTGGTCGTAGGTGGGAAATATAAATTTGATTTAATGTTTTTCTTGAGACCATGTATTTAATTTTTCGCATAATTCCAAGTATTTTTGATGACGATTTTACTATATTAGTTATATGCTCGTGCCATTTGCCGTTTGAGCTGAGTGTAAGACCGAGGTGTTTGTGGTTTTCTACAAAATTGACCGGTACATTATTAAATAAAACATGTGGTTGGGGAACAGCATGGTGTGATGAAAACAACATAGCCACGGTTTTATGTGGATTAAAACCTACAAGCCATTGTTTTGCCCAAGTACTTATAACTTGTAGGTCATGGTTCAGAACAATTTCAATGTTATATATATTTGAGGTAGTACATGAGAGGGAAGTGTCATCGGCAAAAAGGCGGGCAGTACATTGAAGGTGCTTTACTATGTCGTTTACATAAACAAGAAAAAATAATGGGCATAGAACAGATCCCTGTGGAACACCGGCATTAAGCTCTAACGTTTGAGATATTGATGCTCCAACCACGACTTTTTGAGTGCGACTCCCTAGATAACTTTTAATCCAATTAAGTAAATTACCATCAAATCCATTTTGTTTAAGTTTGAAGAGTAGTCCTGTGTGCCAGACGCGGTCGAACGCTTTAGAAATATCACAGAAAACCATGCATGTGAGTTTCTTTTCATCTATACCTTTCGTTATTTGATCAAAAATGTCGATTAATTGGGCGACTGTGGAGTGACCTTTTAAGAAGCCCGACTGGTTGGAGTATATAAGTTTGTTAGCAAGAAGGTGGTTGTATAAATGTTTATAAACTATCCTCTCCATCAGCTTGCCTACGCAACTAAACAATGAGATAGGACGGTAGTTGGAAGGATTATTCGGTTCTCCCTTTTTAAATAGAGGCATTACAATCGCTTCTTTCCATTGGGCGGGATATGTACTTTCGTTAAGTGATTTGTTAAAGAGGATACACAAAGGCTTAGCAATAGAATTACACGTTTTGTTAAGGACAATATGACTTATAAGGTCACCACCGACGGCTTTATTGGTTATTAAGCATTTAATAACATCTATAATTTCCGATTCTGATATGGACAGGTTATATAATTTTGCGTTAGAGATATTTGAGAATTGTGGAAGAACACCGGTTGAGTCATTCGACGACGCAATGGAGGCAAAGTATCTGTTTAAACAGTTTGACTTGTCGGTATCTGACAAATGTACAATAAGATTGCCGTCAGAGTCCGTTGACTGTAAAGGTGGTATCGAATTCAGATGAGAATTTGTTTTTATTAGTTGCTTTAGTGTTTTCCAATATTTTTTTGGATTTGAAGTATTTAGTTCATCAAGAGATGTTTCTAGGTTAGAATAAAACTGTTCTTTCGCATGTTTTATCATGTTGTTAACCTTATTTCGAAGTTGTTTATATTTATTCCAGTTAGCAGAAGTAGGATTGTCTATGGATATGTGTTTTTGTCTATCTCGTTTACGAGCCATTGTTCTAATAGAAGAATCATACCATGGTTTGTCATTAGGGCGCACTGTGACAAGTTTGTTTGGAATGCAAAGTTTCATCAGTTCGATAAGTTTGTTCGTAAACATAACAGTTGCTTCATTTACATTAAAATCATGGATAAATTCCCAGTTTGTACATGTAATAAGATTGTTTAGTCGATCGAAATCGGCATATTTATACAGCCAAATGTTTCGTTGAATCGGTTTGCTGTGTATTAAAGGAATTGTAACATGAATGGCAGCTGGAGCTGTTAAGATCCAATTATTACATTTATCAATATAAAGAATTTAATGACAAACTTCAAACTATGCTGAAATCTGTGAAAAGGCCCCTTTAACAAACTTCATTTTCTAAGTGTTCATTTTCTCGTTTGCATAGTATTGAATAAACATAAGGAACAGATACATTAAGTACGTACTCTCAAACACTAAAATTAAAAGAATTATCGCATGGTAATAAGTCGTTAAGTATCAACAGATAAAATTTAAAGAAATGTCAAATAGCATCATATGATATTACTATATGAGTTAAGAATATGAATAGAACGCGTTCAAATCTATTATCCAGATCATATACAAATGTCCCCTTTTCAAAACGACAAACCATTTAGTGTCACTTTTTACTGTCCCAATTTTTTTAAAACATTTTTTGGATAACATTATGAAACACGTACAAGAGTTTATTGAAAACCAGCCATCAAATAGATAATTATTTTATCACTCGATTGTTTGGGCAAACACAAGCACCGAAACAGTCTCCTAGGAAAACGGGCCAATAATTGATCAAGCACAGAATGTATCTACCTCAAAAAATATGAACAGCAAAAGCGGTGTCTTCATGCCTAAATTGTTTACTAGCACTTTACATAGGAATAAGTTCCCAAAGTATTTGAGAAATTAAAAATGCATGTTTCGAATAAAATCTACAATAGGAGACTTTTCTAACGCAACACTTTTTAAACTTGAATATCTCAGTTATTTGTAAGGATTTTATCTAAATTGTACATGTAATCATTTGACTTTATTCTGTGCATGCTCACTATTAAATAATTCATCCCTGACGATCGGACGCTTTAGCACGAGTGTTATGTATGGTTTCATCTTTTTGCACGTGCAAATGGTGAAACACACAATCCCCCTAATTAGCTTTGAAGCCACACTGCAGCTATTTTAGAGAAAATTGTTAAGTCCAATGCCCGTTACTTCGTCAAAAATAAATGGACCGGAACGAAACGAAACTCGAACTTGATATATAAGTCATAGAGGTAGTATCACACATCAAAAATCCGGAAAAGGGTTATTTAAAAAAGAAAATTGGTATATACTTGACCCGTATGTTCGTCAAAAATCGATTGACCGGGTCCATTAACTCGAACTTGATCTGTTAGATACACTCACACACCAACATTCAGGTCAGTTTATGTAAGCATTAAGGAGAAAAATCTTGAAAAGTGTTACTGTTAAAACATTTTACGGTCCAACTAGGGATAACAAACCTACCTTTACTATTTACTTAAAAATAATAATAATTTATTTTAGATTTATACCTTTCAAAAATTAATTTCTAGTTGTGAATTGAGATAGACAACCGTTTGAAGATCTTTTTCCGACTCTGCAACGATAACAGAGTCGTCATTGAACAAAGCACTATTATTTTGAAAAAGCTTACTTGAATATGAAGTAAAAATATCCTTATATCGACATGTGAATAAAGGTCATTCAAATGATTCATTTCCCCCTTGTCTTACCGCAACTTAACATAAAAAATAGTTTGATCATTCGCCATAACACCAGTAACATGATTTGTCGTATGTTTGCAATATTGCAGAACTTTCGACTTATACTGCAGTAGCCTAACTACCACAATAATTACTTATTAATCGTATCAGATGCAGCTACTAAAGCGATAAATGAAAATAAATATTTGGTTCTTTTGAGTTATGAGTGTATTAATCAGCGCGTATAACAGAATACTATTGCCTGTTGATGAAAAAGGTTTACGGAATCCCCATTGAAGCTTGCCAATAATATCGTATTTCAATTTTTTTTCTTAACGTGTGTTTAAGACTGAAGAGAATAATTTACTCATTAAGTTCAATAAAGTTATTGGTCTGTAGTTAAAAGGATCTTTTTCAGAACATTTATTTTTATAAATTGAATTAATTTACCCTATTGTCCCAATACTAGCTACACTTCCAGAGCT
Organism: Dreissena polymorpha; assembly: GCF_020536995.1. NCBI lineage: Eukaryota > Metazoa > Mollusca > Bivalvia > Myida > Dreissenidae > Dreissena > Dreissena polymorpha. Next base: position 144,368,271 of record NC_068357.1, read on the forward strand.
AAATACTAAGTAAAATCATTTAACATAAACATCTTTCGTAATTGGGAAGGATACTTTTATATGTTCATTCAAAATATTATCAATGCCGCATGCTTTGTTATTTTTTAACAAACGTATACATTGTCCGATTTCTGCTCATGTTATCTCGGCATTAAGAAACTCGCTATTTTAATTAAACGGTAGCTAAGTGTGATTCATCGTTAATCAAATGTAAAATAGTGAATGCGCTATTTTTAATGATTTTCCAAAGATTTATTTGCCGCAAACTTAAAACGTAGCTCTACGGTATAGATAACCTAATGCGTATATTAAACTTCATTAGAAATATTTATTTTATATAAAAGAAACAGCATGTTACCATCTTCGGTTGCTCAATATGCAATTAAAAATACATTGAGCCCAGACCATAGCAACATTTTCACTATAATTTCTGAAACAACTCTACCTGAAATAGCTGTTACCTTTCAGCCAAAAAGGATGAGTATATATGAACAGTGTCAGGACACGATTGGGCCCAGCTCAGAGGAGGTAATAACGTGACAGACAAGATTGCGACGTCCCTTTCCAGACAGATATTTTTCGCCGTTTTATGCCCTTTATTACTTTTATTATTTTATTAATGGTTCTCACCTTTACTTTCTCGACGTTACTCGGTACGAAATTTCTTAGCGGGATCACAAAATTACAGCTCTCGCCAAGAAAATTCGTATCGAGTAAAGTCGAGATAAGCGAATATTAATGCGAAATAAACGCAAATCACTTGCTTACTGATATAAATGGAAAGTAAGCGGCATTCAAAAATTAAACAAACGTAAAAAATAGTTTAAAACGGCGAAAATACCTGTCACGGAATGGACGTCGCCATCTTGTCTATCGCGTGATTACCCCCTCTGCAGCTGTTGCAATAAGTTTACAAGGGCGAACGTGAATTTAGACGCCATCAACAACTGATTTTATTAGATGAGCGATTTTAATCACATTAAGACGGCAATCGTAATGGTACATACCGATACGTATTTCCGTATTTGCGTTTTAATGATTTTCACCACAGAACGTTTGACTGCGATTGGCCGTATAAAAAAGTGAGGTAAATTTAATTTAAACAAGATTAGAAATTTGTACAAAATAAGTAATACAATATTGAGGTTATATTTTTTGTGTAATGCCTTTGAAATAACTTATTCTGTATTTACGCAAACCGTGTCTGTTACCTGTTCATGTGTGCTCTTGGTTGCAGTGTTTGGTGCTCATGTAAGAATAAAAGAACTGCTTATTTAACCGTGTTTTGTTAGTTTAAAATAAAATATAACGTATTTAGGGGAGATATTTTATATGTTCACCCTATCTTCACTTTGGCCTCAACTATAGGACAATCATTAAAAAAATTACCACTTTTTATTTTCGTTTAGTCTTAAAACAGTTTGTCCGCCATGATTATATATGAAACAGCTATATGTAGAGTCGCATTTAAGAAAAACTGAGCATGCATTAATGAAACATGTATTGTTTATATATTGCCAAGAATTATCATTGACAAGGTAAGGAACATTGACCACTTCTCCACCTGAATGTGTGTACACTTACTGACGATTTTGGCGAAATAGGGTATATATAAATAGGAAAATTTTACAGATATTGATTGTTCCAGCTTTAAAATCCCCAGCTAACATTACCGAGCCTAACGCTTGAAAGTAGTTAATATGGCTACACAGACTTTAAAAAGAGGTCCGTATCTATCAGGTTTGCCATCGGCGAGTCACTACCCCACATGTATACCTCTGCAATAAATCTTCATAAATGTAAAAAAATGAACTGGTTTAAGATAAATCATAATGTCGTGGGTACTCTTAAGAAGCGATACTCCACTGCTTATGCTATTGGACTTTGCTTGCCTATGTCTATATTTCCTATAAAAGTTATGACAATCATATCTAGAAAGATCAATTTTGCTTGATTTACAAGTCCAGGATTAAACAAAAAATATTAAATCATACCGTAATAATAAAGAAACGAAATCCGGATCCTCTGGCTTCGTTACACTCAACCTATTACAGATCCATTCCGTTCTCTTTAGTCCACCCGGTACCTCCTACGCATCCTTTATTTGCCTGCTGCCTATGTATAAAGTGTCGTATGACACCAACGCACATTTGCTCGCCTGCTTCCCCACTTTGGCTCTTCTAAAGAGACGCCCCTTTTTTGCTGCTACTTCCGAACGGAACTGTTCTGTCACGTAGAAAGGCGTTCGTATTAGATTTCTGCTACTCCCGCGAATCTGCTCTCTTGAATTGAAGAATGAGAACTTGTACACAAGCTCTCGGTGCATCCCATCGCCGCCGTATTCGGCAGATTTCCATTTGTGTTTTTGGAGACCATTTTATTCAAATCTCATAGAAGCCACAGCTTCCTTGGTAAATTTAAGCTTCTCCGATACGAAGGTCCTTACTACATCTTCGCATTACATTGGCGTTTCATGTGATTTTTCTAGCATGTTGCGTATATCCGATTGTTTCTTAAACTCTTGGATTGCACATAGTTCATCTCCTCTTTTTGCTTTTCAAAATTGTCCATTTTCCTCTTTTGCCCTTCGAATGTATTGAATCGGGAGTCCATAACATTTAATTTAAGATCAATTTTGCCAAGAATGGCTATAATGTCCGCGTTTGTTGGTCGCATAGTGTATTGGCAACAATTGCCTCCCATAGAACTAGAATTCAAAAGGTTTGTGTGTGTGTGTATATCAGAGTTTATAGAGTTTATTTTCAGGTCCTACTTGCCTCTTCACGAGGTCTTTGCAGCCCGACATGAAATTCATTAGCTTTAACATTCCACAGATCACCATAATTGTTGTCGGTAAGCTGTTTTGCCAACATCGTTTTATTATTTAGTTGAAAGCCGTTTGTCCAATTCCTGTTACTAGCAACGTTATTATTAAGAACATATTTATGTACGCCATTCAGTTCATTATACATGTATGAGTAAAGTGTACATTCAAAAAGTTGCCAATATTGCTCAAGTGGTGTTGGTAATGTTTATTCATATTTGTATCAACACTAAATGTATTAATAAGTTTAAGATCTGATCTAAATGGACCATAATTTGTTGTATATGTGAGTTTCGGCTAGTCCTCAAATCGGTTTAAACCCAAATGGTTTGCATAGTCCGGTCCAAGGCATTGATTCCAGTTTTGATCATCTTATTTTCAAAGTCGGTGTTCTGATAAAAAAAAAATAATGGACAAGAACAAACATGTCTCTCCTGATTAAATTCGTTGAGTTCAAAGTTAAATTAAAAATTAATGCTTCATACAGCACTTGTGATCTTCTAAACTCAACCTTCTCAGAACAGTTTAGTTCCATCTGGTGTCAGGCAGTATGACCCTGTTGTTAATGGACGTGATATGGTTCGGTTTCTACTTCACATATACAATTTACACACTCATGTAATCAACACCGCAACAATTGGTAACAGAAAGTGTCGATCTCTATTTAAGGTATTGAAATCGGACCCAACTCTTCTGCTTTTCAAACGTACACATGTATGTGTTGTGAACGGGAAGTTTATTCATTAATAATAATAATAATAATAATAATAAGAAGAAGAAGAAGAAGAAGAAGAAGAAGAAGAAGAAGAAGAAGAAGAAGAAGAAGAAGAAGAAGAACAATGACTTTATTTCATGAAGAATTCACATTAAGAAATAATTTCTTTTTTACAATGTGACCTTCAGTAACAAAACACCAAAACACAAGTATATATTTTGAAACATGCATACGATCATACAAGGGAAAAAAGAAAATTAACTATACAGTTAAATGTTATAATAACTTCCTTATCAATTCCGACGACGTCGACGACGACGAAGACGACGACGAAGACGACGACGACGATGATGATGATGATGATGATGACGATGATGATTATGATAATACAAAATATGCAAAATATGATACAAAAATCAAAAATCAATCTTTCAACAATCAATCTTTCAAAATAAATCACATCAGACACATCACAACAAAGTATTAACATAGAAAAAATGAGCATACATGTATATCAATGATTTGTTTGTAGGTATTGTAAATCATGATGTGCATTTACACTTCACACATTTTACAGAAATGTACCTACTTAACGAATTTACGAATGGCAGCCGTTCATTTTTATATTAAAGTTTTCATTGAAAACAATGATATGAAATTAAGCTAAACAAATATGTAGATGCAAATAATTCGATGCAGTGTTACATACAAACGTAGACTTTTTAAATATTGATATTAAGGCATTGTTAAAATTGACATTTTAGATAAAATACATTTTCTGCCATTAATTGTCTACCAAAGGTCTATTTTAATCCATTATATGCCTCTTTTGACGATTTAAAAAAATGAACATTATAAAGCGTTGCAAAAAGGTTAAGAGACATACTTTATTAAATTTGTACTTGTTTCATTAAAAAAAACAATGTTTTTTATCATTCGGGGAAAAGTGTTTAACTTACGTTGTAGCTTTCATTCTACTTGTAGTTTACTTCTCCACTTCGCGAACATTCCTTTAAAGGACCTAAGAATTCTAGATCGTAATGGTCGTTTTCACAGACATACATCGAGCAATTTCAAATTAGCCCAATTTTAACAGTATTTTGAGTTGTTTAACATGTGTGAAGTTGCCTAAAAAGCCCGGACCATGTCTAGCAAAAAATCCACGCTATAACTTTAACATTGACACGTGCAAATGCGAGAAGTTTATTTGGGGTAGATGTCAAGATAACGCTTACAACTTCCTGACACTGGCGGATTGTAAGCGTTCGTGCAGGGCATGGATACAGAACAGATGTAGGCTACAAACAGGCTAATCAATCAGTTCATGGCGAGCAGTGTCCTGGCGTGACGATGACGTCGGGAAATATTCGTCAACACGATGTTGCATAGCTTTAAACCACTTACATTTTTCTCCATCGTGCAAAAAATGTAGAGTTGTGATGTACTAAACAACTTAATATGTAATACTAGTAAATACGAACCGTGCTCTGTGAAAAGGAGTTTAATGCATGTGCGTAAAGTGACGTCCCAGATTAGCCTGTGCAGTCCACACAGGCTAAGCAGGGACGACACTTTCCTCATTTATGATAATTTTCTTTTAAAGTAAGTCTCTTCTTAGCAAAAAATTAGTTTAGGAAGCAAGTGTAGTCCCTGATTAGCCTGATTAGAAAAATAAATCAATCGAGAAACGCCCGTAAGAGAGAAAATATTTAAGTTAAAGTTGAACGATATAAACCCTATGACCTATGTATCAAAATTTACGGTCCAGCAGCCTCCGTTTATGTATTTACCAGGTAATATTGATATTTTGCCAGAGACCCCTAAAGTTTAATATTTTGCATGTAACATGTATTGTTTTTCTTTCGAAAATTTGTGTACAAATGCACATGGGTTCAAAGCTGGCGAGACAGTAAAAAAGTTTCATTGTTACAGTATGCGACGTATTACTTCATGCGACTCAACACAGGCTACATATTATAAAATGCGGCTACAGTATGCTACATATTACTACATGCGACTACTAAATGCTACGTTTTACTACATGGGGCCTATTTGTCACAATGACCAATTTCTTTCAATATATAATATGTCCAACTGTTGTATGTGTTTTTTTTTATGGATATTGAATTTTTTTCTACAGTTTTATACCGAGGTCTTCTAGAACTGAACACGATTTGCAAGTTTATAAAATTGTGTTGAATTTCGTGGGTAAATTATTCTACAATTCTAATGTCACGACTTTCGCCGGTATGTACCGAATTAAATAAAGGATAATAGAAGTTTACCACCGATATCGTATTAAGTGCCATTGCAAACGTCACATGGCGTCATGTTTATAGTGACGTCATTTTTAGCGCGTTTTCCAAAACTAAACGTGTGAGAAACATGTGCATGACACTATTAATACTATCTTGTTGACGGACTAAAATTAAAACGGTTAAAAGTTTGTCTTATAAAAAAACATTACTTAAAAGAAAGCTATTTGAAATCGCGCACGGCTAGTTGAAGTTCGTCACGTGAAGTCATTTGACGTCGTTGGCGCGTGCCAAACATGTTTAAAGTGACGTTATTGGCTTTGTGCGATTTCCGAAAATGAACGTGTGAGAAATGTGTGCATTAAAATATTTATACTTGTTGCGGACTAAAATTCAAACGGTTAAAAGTTTGTCTTATCACAAAACACTTACATATAAGAATGCTAATTAAAATCGCGCACGGCTACTTGACGTTCTTCATGTGACGTTATTTAACGTCGTTCGCGCATGCGTGTGGCACAATAGCAACAACGTTGACGACAACGTTATTTTTAAAGCGAATTCGCAAGCGAAAGGAAGCGATTTTTACCGTGCTATCAAAATCTTCAAATGCATTTTGAAATGTTCACATAAAATGTCTACTGAAGACAGCGACGAGCGCGTTTCCAAATTGGCTATAAAAATGTCAGCCTTTCGTGCGCCGCCTTCCAAACATTTTGACCTGGAGACTGTCACAGGTCACGTAAAAGACCAATACAACCGTTTGGGCAAACGAAAATCTTCGTATTACATCAATCACCAAATGTGGGAAAAGCGGCCAACAATTTATCAAGCAGATATAGACAAATCCTACTTGTCTAAGATCGAAAAATTCCGCGAAGAGCTGTGCGAGCGAAATCTGGAACTGATCTGTGGTGCCTCGGATATCCGACCCTCGAGGTTTTATATGCATCCACCGGAGATGACATTAATCAGGTAAATATTTTTATTGATTAATTTTCAGTTTATACTAAGCAAACTCCGTATCAGTAGTTACTGTCGCCTGAAAATGGTTCAAAAGATATCGATGTCGCTAATTGCATTGAAGGAAACAAACGAAACATTGTTTATGATATAATTATTTTTATTATGTCCCCACCACTATAGTGGGGGACATATTGTTTTTGCCCTGTCTGTTGGTCTGTCTGTTGGTTTGCTCCAACTTTAACATTTTGCCATAACTTTTGCAATATTGGAGATAGCAACTTCATATTTGGCATGCATGTGTATCTCTTGGAGCTGCACATTTTGAGTTGTGAAAGGTCAAGGTCAAGGTCATCCTTCAAGGTCAAAGGTCAAAAAAATCAAAGCGGCACAGAAGGGGACATGGTGTTTCCGACAAACACATTTCTTGTTTTTATTTCATTTTCCATAAAATACTAGTAACCAATCACAACGCGATTGGATTCCATACAAAAAAAACATGTTTTTTTCTTTAAATTACGTATTGGTATCTTTGAGTTTGGAAGCGTGTTATGCCTTATAAGATATATCTGGATTTGATTTTATCAATATGTGTGTTTCATGTTTCATCCGATATATAACTCTAATGATTTGTCGAACTTAAAGAAAAACAATATATGGCTTGTGAAATAGGGCGTGTATGTAAAATGACATAGTATATACATTGTAATTGTATACATACAATAACACACAACATGTTTTGTAATTGACCCGTTGAAACTCTACTGTTCAGATGTTTGAGTTCAACCGTCAGAGGATGATAGAATTTTTAAACCCTGACAGAGATTTTATGGCAGACATCGTCGATGATATTCCGGTATTCCGGTTCAAGCTCGGTGAGTACTCACACTTTGAAACATTTTATAAACCATCCTCACTCATACTCTTTTATTTATGTATTTATTTATTTATTTATTTGTTATTGAAGTCATTCACTGGTTCAATCGCCTATCAAAATGTATGCACTTATCCGTTCTTTACCATGCTCCTTCAATGCTGCCCTGACATAACATCATCTTTCCTCAACAATCTCTTGTGTTTACTCAGTCAATGTCGCCGGGTCTAAGAATATTCGTCATTCACCATGATATTATAAATTCTTCATTTCATTTCGTTCGTAATTAAATAAAGCCCTTAAGCGGACACACATAACCAATTGTTGTCACTCTTATTGCTCTTCATGTCTATTTTTAACATTAGCTGCTGTCACCATTGAACATGTTTGTCAAGTTCGATAAAGCAGTCACAATGTCCGAATATATATTCGTGCGAACGTGCAACCGAACTGTTACTTCGTCATTCATCGTGTAATTATAAATATCTTAATACACGTGTTCACCATCAAAGAACGTCGCTTGTAATACCTCAGAGTTCAATGCCACACTAAGACTAAGAGGCAAAAGGTCAAAATGTGTCATACAACAGCTTTTCCAGACTGTATATTCACCACACATCTTGCAATTTAAAATAAGTTCCGCAAATGACCACTATTAGAAGACATTGTGTGGGGCGAAAAATACGTCTCCTTAAAACAGAGGTCATGGTCAATCTTAGCGGTCAAAGGATAAATTTCTCCAAATTACAGCTTGTCCGTGCTGTAACGTCATCATTAATAATGCTGTTGTTACATACCACACAATTCCACCATATTGAGACTGCGTGACATGTTATCAACCGTCTCCATACCTTAAAGTTCAAGACCACACTTAAAGGCCAAATGTTTAATTTGACCCTAAAACAACTTGTCCGGACTGTTACTTCATCATTGAATATGCAAGTTTAATATAATATACCACTAATGTTCCCCATGTCGAGACTGCATTCCATGCATACCAACCGTCATCCTTCATCAAAGGTCAAGGTTACACTTAAAGCATGTGCATCGTGCAGATAGTTAACTACTAACACGCAATATTACAGGCATGAAAATCGTGTCTGCTATCATCGTTTTGCATTCAAATAAAAATAAGTTTTTAAAAAGTTGTATTATTTGTATGATATTACACTTATTACATGGTGTACATACGTTTTATTACATGTTAAATATATTATATGATTTTATATATATTAAAAAATCACATTGAAAGCTAAATTTTCAACACATACATTACGTTAATATATGTTCCTATTTTCGAAACAAAATACTAAGATATAGTTGATTTTATAAATTCAGTGATTATAAAATGTGAAAGCTATTCACATGATCAATTAGTTAGGTGATTTATGTTGTTTTTTCTTTATCCTGGTAGTTAGTGGCCTCTAATGTGATTATTTATTCACGAAACCGCGTGTTTATCTATATTTTAGTCTTAAGTTAAAAACGTTTGAATACATATGTTAATGCTAAATGTTTATCCCTTTTTAAACAAGAATACATGTTTGCAAACATTGTCGTAATTATATTAAACAGTAATAATACCATTTCGCTACAATATACTAGTATACACACCAAATGCACCAATGTTACTTAAGATGGACCTGGACTAGAGTCCCAGGCACAATTATGGTCGTGCATATTTTTTAACTGGTGTAGTTTCATGGTTTCGTGGACAAACTATCCTTTTTTAATGTCATATGACTGTTGATTGAATATTATTAAGCGGAAAATTCAATGGAAATCAAAGTACTTCGTGCATGAGTTTTTTTATTTATAATGATGCACATGTTATTGCATGAATGGCGCCATTATGCGCGATACATGTTTTCTCTCGCTCTTGGAGAAGCGGATCAGAAACACAATCTTGCTTTCAGTTGGTTCACGAGATTTCGTCCATTTTCTTCGGACCATGAGAAAGACTTTGTTGTCAAAGATAAACATAGTCAGTATGTGGTGCGTCTTTGTAAATATCTGAAAGAGAGACGACAGCAAACAACCCGTGAGACTTTGCTCAATAAGCTACAACAAGTTGAAAAAGAGCTTCAGCAAAGCAAAATGGAAAGAGAAATTGAGAGTATTAAGACAGAAGTTGTTCAGCTGGAAGAGGAAACAAAATCAGATAACACAAAAGCTGCTGCGCTTCAAAGAGCAGACACACATAAACGGGAAACGATCGGAAATGAGGTTAAGAAAATAGACATTCTCACAGCGCTAAATAAAGAAAAACAAAGAACGAAAAGGCAAAGGTGAATTCAACGAAAATCGCTAAAAGTAAGAAAAAAACCTTTGTACCAAGACCTGTTCCTCCGATACCAATACCGACTGAAGACCTTAAATCAAACTCCATCCAACCACATAAAGCTCAGACAACCGGTGTTGTTCCTCGACCTCTTCCAAAGTTGCCAACTGAGACAGCAGAGCTTGACAAAACTTTAAACCAGGAAACAGAAAAAATGAAAGCAGACGCTTCATCAACCGACAAAACAATTCCGTTGCGCAAAAAGCCAACTCTGATTGAAGTGAAACCATTCGTTCATGGGGCCCCAACTGTCGAAAGAGAATTAAAGGCTGAAAAGGTTGGCCGAACACTTTTTATAAATGTTGAGCCCAAACCCAAACATATTATTCATCAGAAGAAAGCCATCGATGCAATTGCAAAAGACGTTTGCATTCACAGACCTTTGGCTGAAGAAAGATGTGACAAAATCCACAATAAAGCATTCACTGCAGATCTCTTGGCAATGACTGAAGATATTCGAGTGTTTCGGGGTCATTTTCTAGAGGCTTTTGAGAACGCCAAAGACGATTTTCTTCAGATGGAAAACTTCGAGATTCTGTATAAAGTAATGTATCGACGAATGTTAAATGTTGTTCAGAGACAAATCACTGCCTTCACGCGAGCTAGGCGCCTTGTGAATAGATATTGTATTAATTATGAATTGTGGATTACAAACCATATCGATGTCTGCTCGGCGTTTGGGTTATACACAGTAGTTTCACCATTGAAGAGTCAACTTCAAAACGAAGAGTCGAGACAACATCCTAGCGTTGATGGTGAACCTTTGAGACAATTGTTAAGGAACATAATAGTCTCAATTGAATTGTTACATGGCACACTTGAGATTGTTGAAACAGCGTGCAAAAGTAAAAAGGCCTTGGTTAATGAAGAAACTGAAACTAAAAAGCAGTTTGAAAAACTATTCGTTGTAAATGAGGAAGCACACATTATTTTGGACGAATGTATGGGGTTAAAAATCAGAACTAACGTTGAGTTGTTTATGGATATTTTACGATGCGATGATAATACTCGAGAGCTCATGAACAAAAAACTAAATACCCGAAAGGCTGCCAAAGAAATGAGATACAGAGATGATGAAACCAGAAAGAGAAAATTCAAGGAATGGATGAATCTGTTGCAAACACCTGTTTGTGATCAATCGACGGGAGCTAATGTCATAAACAAGCCGAAGGAAATGTGCATGACCGTTCCTTTGTCATCGAAACGACAAGTGATTGGTGACGAACAAAATGAAATGTGCTATAGCACCTCATCTCCAAATGAAGACGATGACGAAAACAATGAAATGTGCTATAGCACCTCATCTTCAAATGAAGACGATGACATTGATTCGGAAAAAGATGAATGCCTTTCATCAGATTTGGACGAGAAACCTAAGTGTGTATACAAAACGCAAATACCCGGACCCATTTCGAGTTGGCGTCATATTGGACCAAACGTTAGATACATGAAACCACGTTCTGAAGTAAACGGGCCACACTCGCTTGAAAGGAGATCAACCCGTGTTCCATTGATAAAGAAAGGAAGCAGTGAATATTGGGGAACGGCTCGAGAGAGTGCCCACGCCATTAACACTGTAATGAACAAAGACTTGGGACAAGCGAAAGATAGCTCTACCCTATTATACAAGGCAAAATCCACATATGACAATATAAGTATTCAAAGACAAGGAACGAAACAAATAAACGCCGCCACAGACAAGTTCAATCAAATCGACCCAGAGTACAGAAGATAATTAGATTCCTTAATAATGATATATCGTTTACAGAAACAAGAATTGCAGTCAATGAAACGGATGCATAAACAGCATATGCACGAGTATAAAAGGGAAGAGAACGCGTATTAATTGGAACAGAAAAGGTTTAAAAAAGAAAAATTCAAAACGAAGACAGGCTATTGGAAAAATGAAAAACCTGTTTAAAGACCTTTTAAAACAAGAGAAAACCAAGATGAAAAACAGGATAAAAGACAAGATGGACAAGATTATCAAAGGTTGCAATATACTTAAAAGTAAGCTACAGTCCATTGATGTTCTGAAAAAGAAAAAGAACGAAAAGGCAAATAAGACATCCAATACCAAACTGTCTGAAGAGCATAAATCAAGCAATGGAAAATCAAATAAAGATTCTAAAAATGGATTTGTTCAACGAATGAAGAACAAAGATAGCCCGGCTCTTCAAAGAATATATCAAAATAATGCTTTAAGAAGAGAGAAAAAAACAAGCGACGAAAAGCTCAAATGTAACGATAACAAAACTCCTTAATCGATTGAAAAGTAAAAAAGATCCCTCTTCCCAGAATGCATTAAATGCATGCCAAAGTGGCTTAAATGCATGCCCGAGTGGCTTTAACAGTACAAATACATCGGGCAAGAATTTGGTAACAGAAGCAACGACAGACAGGTTTAATCCTAAGGATCCTCATTACAAAAGATTGTTAAATTTCTTAACAATAATACGTCGTTGCTAAAAGCAAGAATTTCTGTCAATGAAACGGGCACATAATAAAGAGATGAAAGAGTACACAAGGGATGAGCAAAAATTCGAGAAGGAATATTCTAAACATATAAAGGAAATTGCAAAACATAAAGAGGTTATTCAAAAGAAGCGTTTAAAAGAAAAGAAAGAAAAGAAAATGTTTAAAGAAGTCGGAACCATACTTAAACGTAGGCCCAAGACCACTGTTAATATGAAAAGGAACAGGAAGGAAACGGAAAAACGCAGAAACAAAATAAACAAAAAATTAAAAAACGGATATCAGACAAGGGAAAATCAAAGAAGGCTTATCAAAATGAATGTATCCAAAACATGAAGAACGAAAGTAGCCCGACTCTTCAAGAACATCAAAAGAGTGAGGAAAACAAAGAGCAGAAACAATCGAAAAACGCAAAAGCAACAATAACGAAACTTCTTAATCGATTGAGAATGAAGAAAGACGCGTGCCAGAGTGACTTAAATGTTTGTCCAAGTGGCATAAAAGGTACAAGTAAATCGTGCAAGCATATGTTAAAAGCAGGCGCAATAAATAGATCAATTGCACGTCAAAGTGACTTAAATGCATGCCCAAGTGACTAAATAAGTGCAAATATATCGAACAAGAATTCTTTAATAAAAGGAACCACGAAAGACTTGTTTAATCCAAATGACCCAGAATACAGAAGGTTATTAAATTTCTTAACAATAATACATTATTCCGAGAAACATGAATTGCAGTTAATGCAATGGATGCACAAAAAGCATATCAAAGAGTATAAGAGGGAAGAGAAAGAGTTTAAAAGGGAACAGAAAACCAAACATGGCTTAAAGAGTACAGTTAAATCGAGCAAGCATTCTTCAACAACAGATGCAACCACAGACGTGTTTAATCCCAACTACCCAGAGTACAAAAGATTATTAAATTTCTTAACAATAAAACATCATGTACAGAAACAAGAGTTGCAGTTCATGAAATGGATACACAAGCAGCATATGAAAGAGTATAAATGGGAAGAGAAAACGTTTAAAAATGAACAGAAAACAAGTGGCTCAGAAAGAACAAGTAAATCGTGCAATCATCTTTTAAAAACAAACGTTGCCACAGACGTGTTTAATCCGAACGACCCAAAGTACATAAGATTATTAAATTTCCTAACAGTAATACATCTTTCCCAGAAAAAAAGAATTGCAGTCATTGCAGCGAATGCATAAAAACGATATGAAAGAGTATAAAAGGGAAGAGATTGCATTCAAACGGGAACAGAAAACAAAAAGTGGCTTTAAAAGTACAGGTAAATCGGACAATAAACTGTTAACTACCATGACAACAGTTAAGAATGGAGCTGTCGAATGCGTTACGAAATACACAAGTTGCAAACATGCATGTGGAATTGGGGAAGCATTGGGAAATATGAAACATCAAGTATATCGGAAAGTAGACGCATGGCTTCAACTGCAAGAAAAGATCGAAACGGAACGTTTTAACTGATCAGTTGTTAAAACGCATTGAAGAACATTCAAACCAATCATTGACACAGTATTCATCAACGATACATTTTGTATCAGAAAGAAAAAGGATGATGAAAAAAAAATGTCGGGTATGCGTGTAAGGACACAATTCAAGACTTTGCATATCCGCGAATATCGCAATCTTTTTAACCGAAGGTATATGCTGCATGAACAAACCAGCAAACTTGCTGGCTTTGAGCGGAAAATGCTTAGCAAAGAAAAACAATTACTTCTTAAAGATGATGAAATCGATATTGCATTTGAACAAGTCATAATGCAAACGTCTAGACAGGTCTGGTTACTGATACAGAAGATAGAACGGTGCATGGAAAACGAGGAAAAGGATCGAAAGTTTTGTTTAAAAACAAAACACGTGGATTTGAACAGAATTATGAAACAATATGACAAGAATTTGATAAAATTTCATCACATGTACCTCTTTATTGAACGGCGATTAAGAGCCAAAGTAGCAAAGGTCAAATATGAAATTGAAAACAATTTAATTATAAGTACAATACTGTACAAACAGATTGAAGCAGTGTGTCCAACATTTTTCGAGAAATCCAAGTACACAGATCTACAGTATTTGAAAGAATGCTATACGAATAAGAAAGAGGAAATATTTAATGCGTTTGATAAATATGTAGAAAGCGTGTTATCAAGTATGTATGAAGCGATTTCTAAGAAATAAAGATATTGCAGCTGTAAAGCGAATGGAACTGCTAAATAGAAAATGTATGACAGAAATTTCTCAAATCCGCTTGACTTTCTTGCCCAACATTTATGGCATTTTGAAACGTATGTCACAAAAAATTGAGTCTGTTTAAGATTTGGTTGACGATTACATTTTGGATTACATCGACAAACCTTTTTTATCGGAGAAACAGAATGTGCACGAGGGAAAGAAACATGCCTTCAATGCATTGAGGAAGTGGGGGGACAGTTACAGAAAGGTTGTTTTAAAAGAATTTGAGAACATGGAAAAGTCAGTCAGAAACCAGCTGTTGAACCACTATGAGTGCTATTTTGACGAGGACAATAAAGACCTTACAAGCATGAGGTTGAAGCTTCTGACTTGGTTCCGAATGCGATATTCAACAAAGGTTGGATCAAATCGAGTCCTTTTTCTGAAAATGATCGAAGCCACTCAAGGCCTGGCGTCACATCCTGAGAGCCGAGCGGCGTTTACTGAAACAACAAGCCATCCAGACAACGTTTTCAAATGGATGAGAATGAATTTCCCTCAATTGAACACGCGCAAATGCAGACGCACCACGCACGTGTGTTCTAACGAGAATGATATTGTCGTGGAAGAATTGGAAGACGGTTATTGTTCGACCTCTAACAACTGCAGACCTGAGCTTCAGATTCCAATGGCGAGTGATTTCAGTTTTATATACAATTCTCTGTCGGAGATTTGTTTAAAGCCAAAGCGGGAGCCTGGATTCAGTATTATATCAAGAATACAAAACCTAAACCAAACGAAAGTATCATGCTGTCGAATGACAGTCGTAGTTGTACTACGCCACCTGACGAAAAAGCCAGTGCGAAAACGGTGAATGAGGATATTGACAATACAGAAGTTTTAGAAAAATCAAAATCACACGAATTAATTAGGTCGGAAAATGAAACATAAACAGATGGTACAGAGACACAAAAAACAAAGCAGAAGAAAGTTGAGAAAATGAAAAAGGCGAAGACAACGGACATAAAAACTGACAAGAAAACGGACATTGCAACAGACAAGACAAACGAAAAGAAATTGAAGAAAGCAAAACAGTTTAACCAAAAGGAGAACACTGCAAAGAAGAGCTTTGGTAAAAAGCTAAAGCATAAGCTTCGGAAAATCATGCCTTTCCGAAAAGCTGTATCACTCAACGAGAGTGAGAGTAAAGTGTCTGATCGGGCGAATAATGTGTTACAAAATGATGATGAAGCATTATTGCACAACATTGACCTTGTTCAGACAGAAATTAAGGCTCCAAGTACGACTGAAGTAATCGTCCACCAAGAAAAAGACGTAAATGACTTAAAGGACCAGAGAAAAAACGGTGGTGGAAAAGAGTTTTCCGCAAAACAAAAGCAAGATTCAAGACGTCCAGTAGTAGAAAAGATATCGATGAAGCCGTTGACGACTCGGAACCAAAAACAGACTACGACTGGACAAAGGACCCGGGGTGGCAAAACGTTCAGCCGGGTACAAGTTTCGGTTTTGTAGCCGCCGAACCCCCCACGCCTGAGGAGCTCGCATTGAACGGGTGCGTGTGGTCGGACACGGACTCGGACAGCGACTATGAGGATCACACATCAGACGCTGAGCGCAAGGCGAATTATGTCGACTCACTCCTTGCTCAACTGGACAATAATCATCGATCAGGGGCCTTCGGTGTAGAAAGCGACACCGTGGAAAACAGAGCCATCACCGATGCGATCTACGCGGCCTTGGATGACATCTGGGACGATGGCGACGGTCTGTAAAGGGGAACTGCCGTTGAAGACGCCGTTGACGTTTCTCTTCTCGCTCTCCTTGATACCAGCTGACGATGAGTGATCAGACAATATTTAGACTTTATATATTATTTTAATTTCATTTTTTTAACTTATTTACGTGTAGACATTTTTGTGTTATATTAAATTGGTAAAATATTATTCGCCCTTAATTGTTGTTTTCTAGTTTTATGCTTAACACGTCTATGATCATATCTGTAGATTGTTCACAAATGAGCGAGGGAGCGAATGAGCAAGTGAATGAGAGAGAGCTTCTTGCTATAAAAGCTTTCTATCGGAAATTTAATTGAATTGTTGCGAAACGTCGCGAGGAAACTGAACGGGGGACACTTGTGTCCTAAACGCTTACGGAAAAAAGCCGATACACCCTTACCATTGAAAATCTTTGTGTTGCAAGCAATACTTGTTTAAAACGGATAGCTTACAGTAGAATAAAGCAAATTGGATCATCATATGTTTGAAACATATCATAAAAACTAGGGATGGCAAAATTATTCGAATATTCGAATATTCGATTGAATGGTCAGCATTCGAATAATAAAAATGATATTCGCATTTTTTTCCAAACGTAATTTCACCAATATTTAATGACCTGCGAACCGCTTACTAAAAAGCAACCGAAATCACCTGGGAGTAACATGTTTGACGTGACGTTCTTCGTGCCAAACTGATAACGTATCAGTGTTGATTGCGCAATGCAATATACACGCTCTAAGAAAGGCCCCGACTGTTGTTTGCCAATGGGGTGCCAATTAATGGTTTCAATTGACTGGCGAATAATAATTAAGTTTTGTGATCACAGTATGTACAGCCATTAAAATGTATGAATTACTCAAATCGCGCAATGCAATATACTTACTATAAGAAAGGGCCCGAACTGTTGTTTGTCAATTAGGTACCAATTAAGGGCTTCAATTTACTGGCGAATAATAATTTAGTTTTTGTGATCACAGTTTGAACAGACATTTAAATATGTTAATTACTCAAAAGTAACAGATGATATAAATTAAACAATCATCAAGGAATCATAATTCAAATCTGAAAATGCCACCAGCCCTTTCTGCAGTATGGAATACTTTACACGGTTTGTGGATAAGAAGACCGCAACGTGTAATGTGTGTAAACTTAGTTTTACATATGCGCGGTCTGCTACAAATCTGTGGAATCATTAAGAAATAAAATTCTATGACACGATGTTTTTCATTCTATTTGTGCCCGATCACAGTATCGGTCATAGTATTAGTCGACAGCGATACAATTATTCGATAGCAACGTTAATAAACAGCCTCGTATTTAGCAAACGGATATAACTTACAAACCAATGGAAATTAACACATAACAAGGAAAAATCAATCCAGCCGTTTTATGCGAATATTCGAATATTCGATTGAATGAATTTGCGAACATTCGAATACCGATATTAGGTATTCGATGCCATCCCTAATAAAAACACATATAAATAATAATCAAAATTTCGATATACATGTCATTTTATTATTGAAAATAAATCGGAACACTTTAATAATTTTAATTTCTCAGACAACGGCTTAAGATGTCAACTTCCACAAAGTGTTGTTTGAGATAATTTACAGCATAGACTACCTGATGAATTAAAATCATTTATCCACGCCGTTTACACCATGTGCTGGTGGGGTTGCATCTTGCCGCACGTGCAGATATACGAATACTATTGATTTTTGTTCACATTATTTTTTTCTCTCGGACCAATTTGATTATAAAAATCATTCTGTTTATTTTTGGTTAGCAATTAATTAACAGAAATATTGAGCAACTGATTAAAAGAAAAATTGATATTGTTAAATGTTTCTTTCTATTTTTGTGGCACGTTGAACTTCTTAAGACGCGACATGCAACCACGTGTAGCATAGGGGAACTTAATAAGGCTCGTATTATGGAATAGGAAACACCATTTAGTTATATACAAAATAACAACACTAGTCACACCAGTCACCCACGATTTTTATTTCATTTTTTATATCAGGAAAAGATGGTTCTAACAAACTAGCAAACACATTCTATGTGTAATAAATATAATGTAAACTTCCGCGCGCGTCCTTCAAATGTATTCATTTCTTTAGAAAATGTGAGTCAATGTAGATTTAAAAAAGCAAGACTTATTTCAGTATTATTACATTACATACAGTCAACGACTTTAGATTATTATAATTTCAAAAACTTATCATAGATAACGAAGTTCATGTAGGAAGCGAATAAGTGTTTAACATATACGTCATAATCGTCTACTGCAATATCTCTTTCACATGCTATTTTTTGAAGTATATACGAGTGTTCATTAAAATGCAATACTTGTGTTGGATTATGTTTTTTTCGAACAAGAACTGTGAACATAAAAATGTTTTGCATATATATGTTCATAGCAATTTTAATAATCTGTTACTGCTTATCAATATATGTTTGCATACAAATGGAATGCCATGAATTGGTCATGTCAAGAATTACAACTAATACCGTTGATATTCCCCCTTTAAGTGTATTGTGTACGTCTTGTTTGAAGTTGGAAACGTAATTAATCTAACTTTAATGATCTTAATACATATTAATAATCATTTGTGTTTCTATTTAAATTTAAATCTACATATGCATTGGCATACAGCAATACATTGATCAAGTCATGCCAAGAATTACAATTAAATAATATGTATATTCCCTTTTAAATGTATTCTATACATCTTTTTTTTTTTTTTTGGGGGGGGGGGGTATATAATCCTAATTTTACTGATCTTGCTACACATAATTTGTGTTTACATTTACATTTAAATCGTTTGCATTGGCATACCGCAATATATTGGTCAAGCCATCATATCAAGAATTACAATTAATATCGCCGATATGCCCCTTTAAATGTACGGTATACATCTTATTTTCGGTTGGATGCTATATTAACTTACTTTTTCTGATCTTGCTGCACAAAATGTGTGATTTTATTTACATTAAAATCAACTTTTTCATTGGCATATAGCAATACAGGTACTAGTATGTGTTTTACCTGATGTTGTTTTAAATTGTATTTTACTTCATGCAGTACCACTGCAGTTGTGAACAAACGACTCCGGAGACCTATGTTTTTCTGCATATATTTTTATAAAGTTATAACTCATAAACCATTAACTTAAATTTTGACAAAATCTAGGTGTGGGAAGGCATGTAAAAATAAAAATTACTTGTGTGCATTTTATTTATTTTCATATGTAAAATTCTTTTGTTTTTGTTGTTGTTAAAGACTAATAAAAAACCATTCACCATTCGATCGATGTTGTTTTTAAAATGAATTTGCAGTCAAATTGAACAATAATTAAAATATATTTTGAGAGAAATTGAGGTTGTTTTGAGCAGTTTTCTCTTTAATTTACTGAATTGTTTATGTTATTACCTTATTTGTTAAAAAATATGCTGAAATAGGACGTGTTGTTCAAATGCGAATAAAAAATTAACAACACCGTCGACCCATGATTTTTATTTTACTTTTCTATGCACAATATATGGTTCTAGCTTAATACAAAAATTATCAATTTCTAGGTATAACAAAATTGTCATTAAAACTGCAGCATTTGTCCTTAAGCAATTATTGATAAATTATTCATTATATGTAAAATGATTGCTTTTGCACAAGTAAAATTGTTATATGAACTGTAATAGTAAATAATTGTCAGTGAAGACTAAGTATATTATCGGTTCAATATTATCTTGTATCGGGTCCTAATCATGTTAAAATCTTAAGTCCGACATAAATGACAATACTTGCTGTATTTTCCATGACACGTATATGCTACAACAGACGAATCTCTACAATTTTAAGAAGATATTGTCTTTTTTAAACTACCTTTGTATATAAAAAAAACATAATAAAATAAAATGTGGTAACACTAAAATGTTGCTTAAAAAGTTTATATGGAAGAAGCAAATTCTTGATGAAAATTTGCGTCGCATGAAAACAAGCAAGTTCGCCCATAGACGGCCGTTAATAACGGTCGCCACCTCTTTTATGAGATGCAATAATAAACGAACCAATGCTACTTTCGAAGTGGCGCTAAGGACCTGAAGTTTTAAAAATTCACGGATTATTCAACAAGGTAAGTAGGTTTTCTTTTAACAAGGTACACATTCGTTTAAAAATCGGACCACGAAGTGCGATTAAGCGCAGATTATTCATCCTTAAATGTACAGAAACAAACATTTTACAACCCATTTGAAAACGTGAGAACCTTCATAAGTTTTGACATGGTAGTGTTTTTAAAAGCAAATCGATGTTTTTGCCTGTGTGTCGTGCAAATGTCGATCAACGTAAATCGCTAACTACATCAAACGATTTTCTTCTATATACAAAGTTGCTGCATTCCCAAAAACATTGTCGCCTTGCAGATTCAATAAATAATGTGCATTCTTCGAAAAGATATGGAGTCAATGCAAATTAGGTGCGAATAGTGCAATAGCAATGACACTTGCAGATCATATTGAGGGGTCCAACATGTTCATCAATATTTGTTTGTTTTTTATAAAATCGAATAGTGGTAAAAATGCGAATCATATCAATAAAAGAATGTCCATACTCAGGGGTAACTCACGTTTGCAGAACATCGCTCGCGTTTCTTTTGATCGAGCTGGTGGGAGGGGGGCAGTCAGGCTAGTAAAGCGTCCATTTCATGAATAATACTTGATGCATTTGTATCCTTGCCCAAGCTTACACAGCACGTTATCCAATGATACGACCCGATATTTAAACAGTTACGGGTGGGCGGAGTGTCGTATTAAAAGATGATGGCAAGAAATCGGCTCGACTACTATTTAACTGAAAGGTAAGGTCAGCAGGTTGCTCATCAATTTTCATGATGGTATATACTGTAGTGATAACTGATGATAGACCGTAGTGAATGTCACGTGGTTTATACAGACTGTCCTACGAAACTTGCCGAATGGACATCTCCATTGTGTTCGGCCCTGGACCAGTAAAACCTTCATAAAGTAATTACCGGTAATACTGATTGAATTTGGACATTTCGGTATGAACATATTTTACTGAGATATTATAATACAATACTGATTAAATGTTTTAAAAAGTTGAAAATAAAAAATCAGGCCCTTTCCGCTGTTAAGTCGAACCGCGCATACACAAGTATGTAGGGGAAGAGTATTAACTCAGGTTTGAAGGTACAAATACAATACCAGGGTGCAGAATCAACGGGGTTTCCACGCGGGCTTGGCAGAAAGTAAACCCACCGTTAGCAAATTTATTTTTGCAAATATCTTAAGTTATTGAAATTTATTTATAGCCCCGTCACACCGGACTGGCGTCCTTACAGCGACCTAAGACTGTGTTTCTGGAAATTTCTGATTGTCGTAGCAAGGATGCCAATGACTTTTTCGGTAAAAATGCTGTTTTTCGCCTTCCCTGTCACACCCTCGTCCTGCTGGTTTATGGCATTCTGCGCGTCATCACGGCGTTCTTAATACGTCCCTAAAAACGCACTGGGGTCGCAGTAGGAACGCAGTAGGAATGCCGTAGTCGTAGTAGGGTCGCAATAGACGCCGTAAGGACGCAATGAAGTCACAGTAAGGACGCCATAGTCGTTCTGATGACGCAATAGACGTACAAAGGACGTACTAAAGTCGCCGTACGGTCGCCTTGCAGTCAATGATCATTTTCTGTGGGATTGAGCGGCGACCACACTACGTCCATGGCGACCTTACAGCGACCCTACCACGTCCCTACTACGACTATTGCGTCCTTAACAGAACGCCGTAAAAACGCCGGACTTCGGCGACCACTTTGAACATGTTCAAAGTGGTCGCCGTGGGCTCGCGTCATGAGCAATTTTCGGCGTCCTCAATACGGCCTTACTGCGTCCCTCCGGCGTCTATGGCGTCCTCACTGCGACCTGGGTCGCCGTAAGACGCAGTAAGGACGCCAGTCCGGTTTGACGGGGGTATTACAGAAATCTTTAGTGCATAAGACAATTTTTCTTGCACTTTGTGCCGATACATTACGGTATAAGAATAAATCCTTCAATACGTCTGAAATCGGTGACCAAATTTCACGTTGCGTGAAGCATTACCGCATAAATGAATGCAGTACACACATAATTTTTTAACAAAAACTCATGCTTATTAAAGAAAGTAATTCGGATGTATTACACATTGCCATAAGCAGCATAAAAATCTGTCTTTTATGAACTAGTTGAAATTCTTAAGAAATTTTTTTAATAAGTTATTCGAAAAAAGCACCATTTACCGTTTCTCACAAAGTCACGTGATCCTGCATCCTGAATACCTAAATATAAGAACATGGTTATGGGCAAACAACAAAAATGTCTACAACTTAGCGAACGAAGGCTGTCGCAAAATGAAGAGTCAAAACGTGTTGGATTTAATGAGTTTATTAATAATCCTATGGTTGATACTCCACAGTGGGATAGTGTCACAATTTAAGCAGCGACAGCTGTCAACACGATACAAATACTGTACACACACCGCCCGTCCAACTTGCTTACATATAACAATCTGTATTGCATTGTTCCATACAAATATGGTGCATCGAAGCTATTTTACAATTAAAAATCGATATTTATTTCGCTGACCTTTGTTGTATTATTTGGCTGAAGTTTGTTATGTCATGTTTGCTGGAATAAAACATGCCATGACAATGAATTAAATATTTGTAAATGTCAAAAATGACAGAACATGTTTAAAGAAATTAAATTAGAATTTAAAGTTAAATTAGAATCTATAATTTATCATTCGAAATTTAAATTGGCTCCACAACAAAGAAAGCTTTAATAAAGAAACAGCAGTACCATGCTTTAACAATCATTTGAATACAGAGGTTAATTGGAATACATCTATCTAAAATGCTCATACCGGAATCGCCAATATCGTGGTGTGCTATATATGACCAAAACAGCATAAAGTCAGTCAAATGTTTAAAATGCTTAATATGGTACTGTTCACTATTTCTCAGTTGTCCTTTTTCGCGCTTCTAGTTTTGCACATTGATTAGCCTTTTAATGCTTTACAGCATTTTGCCTTCAATAAGGCACTTACACTTTTATTTCGCCCAAAATTTTCAAATCATCAAAATTATTTGCCCATTTAATATAAATGTAATTTTTTTTAAAGATTTGATCCTTGCAGTGTTGGTTCTATATCACAAACCACGGAATCGGTGTTGTCCAAAGCAACTTATATAGCAAGCCGCCACATTGCATTAAAATAGCAACCATGTTTTACAAAGCAATAAGTATTTACATATCTTACATATTAACAAATTAATTAAGTTAAAGCTTAATAATTCATGAACAATATTCAATAAAATTTGGATCAATAAAAATGGTACAAATATCTTGCAATCTACGTATTAATACTACAATTTAGAATAAACACATATACTAAGTTTACACAGGTTGTTACACGTAGATACGACATTTGGTTATAACATATAATGTACACAAAAGTGAAATGCAATTGATTCATCACAAGAAGTTACATTGTATGTTAACAAATAAGTAATAAATACTGACAATATTAGAATAACGTGACTACAATACAGGGTGCAGAGTTTCAAGATAAGATACCTTACAAGGGAATCCTAATACAACCATTCATAATGAAAAATGTTGACGACCATAACTACCGTTTATGCTTTAATAACAATAGCTTGCATACATTCTTTGTGAATACATTGACATTAACCTTCACTTAAGTAGTTTACATAAAAGATGCAATGCACATGTTTTGCAGAGGTTTACTTGTATACCGTATCAAACTTTTCTTTAAGTTAACAGTCAAAACCCCATCATATGTAATATATTTCATCTATGACTTATTTTGTTAATGTTCAAACTATAAATTCAGTTTCCTCTGTGTGTATTTCAAGCAGATGCAAACACAGTGTTTAGTGCCTATATTAACCCATTTATGCCTAGTGGACTATCCCATCCTTCTAATTAGGATCAATTTATTTCCAAAATTAGGGATGTGAAGTATATTTATTTCTATATTTAGAATATTTCTTACAGAAATTCCTTTAAGCAAGCAGCGTAGACCCAGATGAGACACTGCATCAGGCAGCGTCTCATCTAGGCCTACGCTGCTTTCCAAGGCCTTTTTTCTAGACGCTAGGCATAAATGTGTTAAAGGTGTCTGTAATAGTTACGAACTGTTTAACTCCAAATAATCTTAAAATAAGTTTTGATTTTTTCTTCTAAAATTCAAAGGCGTGGAACAGTGGTCTAAGACAAAACTAGGAAATTGTACAACTAAATAAATGTATTAATTAGAAGTAACATAGCTGTTTCTGAACAGACCTGCAACAATCACAAACAAGTTATACATGTAATCACAAAACATGGGAAGACAACCTGCAATAATGAAGTGGAATGTAACCTTCTAGACAAAAAAGGTCCATTAGTTGAAATATTAAGCACATGCTAATAATAACCTAAATTAGAACTATGACTGTAAAAACTACTTTAAGGATTACATAGTTGATTGACACATAACCAAGAAACTCTACACAATCATGCAAGCTTTAGAGACATTATGAAAAGATTATTCAATTAATGTTAGCTACATCGAATAAGTGCTCTTCTCAAAAGATGCTGTGTATAGTCAGTTTGCTTTTCTCAAGATCAAGATTTTAAGCTTCATATCACAAGCTCATATGATAGGTATACAAGTTTAGAATAGACATGTGCGCAGTGACAGCATTATAGAACTGAGATATTTATTATTTACAGGGTAAAATGACCATAAAATGCTCTAAAACATTTAATACAATCTATATACTATATGTACATATCAGTATACAGAAATTTCAACAAACTATTAAATATATAAAGGCTCACAATATTAAGCACCAAGGAAATGGTAACAAACACGTGCTTTCAAAACCAACATGTGCAGCATTGCACATTATACATACATATTCCATAACAATAATGGTTGGCAAAGCAACAGAGAAGAAATTATAAGGGGAGATACCCAATGATACTGACAGGCAGAAAGACTGTCTTGCACAACATTATGTGATCCTACAGTATCATTATTTGTAACTATGTCTGCTCAACTACTGATGATCACATGGTTATGACTATAGGAGACAATAGAAAATAACTGTTAAGGTGACCCTGTACAACTTCTTTCCAACGATTAAAAACGTCAAAAAACAACAAATAGAAAACATGTTATTTCTATAAATGGTTTACAAACTCCTACTTTTGTAACAAAATCAAAAAAAAAAGCATAAACTTTAGAAAGGTCTTCAACTAACATAATTGGCACTTTACTCGAAGACAAAAATCAAATAACAAAATGACCAGAGTCACTCCACCATACTTGGACAGCACACCAATTGAAAGTAAGAAGCACGGATGTTAACTCCTTGAACTTGTAGACAATACAAATATATTAACCAATGAAATTGCAGATTTCTGTTTAAAATCACATTCATTGGCCAATATATTTTACAATGCGACTGAGGCTGTAAAGTTTAGTAGTTTTTTTGCCAATACATGCAAGACCTCTGGTATAATTAAACAAGAGATGTGTTTGTCAGAAACACAATGCCCCCTACTGCGCCGCTATGAAGCCATATATTTGACCTTTGAGCTTGAAGGCTGACCTTGACCTTTCACCCCTCGAAATATGCTGCTCCATGATATACACATGCATGCCAAATATCAAGATTGTTATCTTCAATATTGCAAAAGTTATGGGCAATGTTAAAGTTTTCGGACGGATGGACAGACTGACTGAAAGACGGACAGTTCAACTTCTATATGCCACTTTCCCCGAGGCATAAAAATGTATGGATGATTTTTGTAGCACAGACACTAGCACAAATAACAAGAAAGCCAATCATGGTTTAAGTGTTAAACTATCCTATCTAACATACCGATATTAAGCAGATAAAATATTTCTACACTCAACTCTTGCAAAATTCTTAACACAATGTGTAAAGGATTATGGAGCAGAGCTTCATTTTATTTTGGTTCTTATTTAGCGCAACAGGCCTTTTCAGATAAATAACTCTTTCCCTTGTATCGTTTCTTTCTACCAAATAATTTCTCATAAAAAAAGACATGTGGCCAAAGGGCACCAATGCACCCCCCAACCCCATTCCACATATTTGCCTTAAGACTCTGCTTCTGTCACAAGCAAGTTCTGTACAGCCAAATTAGACCTTTGAACTATTATTGGTGTGATCTTGACCTTTAAGATAATTAAACAGTGATAAACAAAACCCTCACTTCTCCTTATAGTAGTCATTTTGGAATTTATTTTTAAATTGCATGTTGAATGACAAACTTCGAGCCCCGACTTTATGGCGGCAGCCAAATTTGACCTTCCACCTTGAAGGAGAGACAAGTTTTCCACCCAAACCCATTTTCCTCATGAAGGTTATAAGTGGTAAGTTTTTTAATATACATGTAGCATGACAAAGTATAAAATTAAAATCCCAACAAGCTGTTTTGATGCCAAGTCTGACCTTTTGATCTATAAATGCAACCTTGACCTTTGAAATATGGAGCTAAGGGTTAAACATGACCCATTGTCTTAAGATGGATTGCATTTGTTCGCAGTTTTTATCATCAATATATGGCAAATGTTTGGCTTATACATATATGTTAAAGCTGTTTTTAGTCACAGGTGGGCGTTTCAATGAATTATTTTATGGTGGTAGACATTTGAGAGCAAAATATGTCATAAGATATGGCTTAGACAAGACACTTCGCACAGAGAGACAGAGTGAAAGATGGACAGTGCAACTGCTGATTGATGCCTTCTTCAATAGGGGGGAGGGGGCATACAAACATGTTTAACAAACACGTTTAACACACATATTCAATTGATTTGATGAAACAGCATCAACGCTGCTTTAAAAAATTGCCAAATAAACTGCCTGACCATAAAACCATGATGCATATTGTTGCTTTCACATAGCACAGGTTGAAGATTCAGAAACCAGGACTGTAAGCTCTCTACATTGGTTAAATTACACATGAGTGTGTGAAACAATTATATAAATACTGGCCAAATACAAGATCTTGCATCACAACACAAATGAATACAGTTTGTATGCAACCAACATACTTAATGACAGCTCAAAATGGCAGCTTACAGTAAATAGACACTTATGTTATGGTGAGGGATGATAATGGTACTCAACTTTTTCCTTCACATAAACAGCACTGAACTGTTTCTCTCTATTTATTGAACATCTAAAACTGTGCACAAATAAGTTGTTTTAATTATTACTTGTTTACATTACCTCATTTTAAAAGGCTGTGACAAAGAATACTCACAAATTAAACCACAGCATATTTAACAATGTTCAATGCAAAATCCAGCTGATTTAAAGAATTATAGTCATAAGCTGACATTTTCATGTTAGACACAATTTAAGTAATAACTAATAACCAAGATGATATATGTTCAGCCTGAACTTCTTTTTAATTACACCTTTTCTAAAGTAGACTTTTGAAGTGCAAAGTAAAATGTTCCTTCTTATTCCAACATCGATTTAATAATTAAAAATAACAACAACTCCATAAATTATTTACCCAAATAATGACGAAAGGATGAATAAAATTCTGAGCTTTTAACACATGTCATTTTGCACAGATACAACAATTTGATAAAAGACATGAGCAGCTGACATAATAAAATGAGGTTTTAGCAAATTAGAATTGACAAAAATATGTGCACTTAACTTGTTTGTCTGGAATCTCACATATTTCTTACCAAGGGGGATTGTACACAGAGTGGAAAGATTAGTAGGTGTATAAATATTTTTTTACAATGACAACTTGTTCACATTACATTTTTGTTTATTACTGAGTATGGGAATGATGAAGCCTAAGAGTAACCCAGGTTTTGACTACACAAGATCAACATTGACAGTTGTCACACAACAAATCACTTCTTATTCTTGTTAATGGATTACATACTGGGTTCCATATAATCACAACAATCTAGTTAAACTTTAAATTGCTCATTACAACATTGGATCAGTATGAACATAAGAAATAATTTATTCATTAAAATTGATATCCTTATATACTTTTACGTTTAAATCATAGTATTTTATTCTGTGAAGAATTGTTCAAATTTAAGTTTTCTTATAAAAAGCGCACACAACAACTGGAATACACATCTGATAAACTGACTTGCTCAAACTAGTCTTGATATGACCAGCATCATGCCAAAATGAGTCTTATAACTGATGCGGTCACCGTTGCTCTAGGTCGGTTTGCACAGTATGGTCAGGAGATAACCATATCACACATTTTTGCATGATGCAGGTCAAATATTGCATTCAAAGAGCCACATTGTTCATTTCATAATAGGGATGTTTCATATGAAGAAAAGGAGATTTTTAGCCCTGTAAATACCAAGAAACAGTAGTGACATCAGTCTGTGACTGTGCTGCCCGGATGAAAACAATACTATTACATTCAAAAGCCAACGATGCTACAATAATTAAATACAGTCAGATCTTTGTTTAAAGTATGGCAGAGGTATCAGACTGCAGTGACCAATGCAGTTCTCATAACTTATGACCGCACGTGACAGAATGAACAGATCCCCCGTGTCACATTATTTTTAATCTTAACATGTGATCCGAAAGTACCAAAATGAACTGATCCACTCAGTCATCCAAGTGTAAAACTGAGTTCATTCCCCATTGACGTGACATTCTGGCAGTCTGGAGTCACAGGTGGGACCATTCATCCCGAGCGCTATCTGGGTCATCAGGGGCGCTGAACTGGCGCACAAGGGACCCTAGGGAGCTGCCCCCGTCACTGCTGTTGGAGTCCAGGGAGGCCCTCGCTGCCCTCATGCTCCCCTCGCTGTCCTGCAATGAACCACGCAGGGGGGGTTAAAAAAACAGTCACATGTTTTGGATGCAAGAATGTGTTTTTTCTTTTCTTTTTTTGCGGTAAGCAACTCAAGTGCATACTTCAATATGAACAGTACAAGGTAACTTTCATGATTACAAATTATGAAACATAATGAATTTAAATTTGATCAATAAAGTCATATTTGTAAAACCAGACATTGGATGTACTGATGATACAAATATCATATGAGGGTTTAATGAATTAAAACATTATTGTTAATGATAATCAGTATTTCCACATAAACAGACACATATATTGTATCATTGTAAAATCTCAGAGTAATAGTCCATAGGCATTACTTTGAAAAAGTAGCTTAAGTTATGAAATGATTTATCAGAATAACATAAATGAGCATTATTTTTATTGTAGTAATGCAGTATGTTAATACAATAATGACACATGTAAATGAATAACATACACAAGTAGGTCACACTAATTACGTTCAGGTATCCCAAACACTCTATTCACCACATGGGCACAGCTGACTGTGCTCCTCACATCACAGTACAGAAATGACAACAGAAGGCCTTTTACCATCACACACAGAAAAAACATTTCACACTGACCAATGCAAATTAAAGCTTTGTAACAAAAGTGAATAATACCCCCACATACAGAAAGGCTGTGCCAATAGCTAAAATTGCAGCCATATAAATAAGAAATACATGGATCACCTCATGTAAAAATTGTGTCTTGGCAATGTATACTTCATTCTGATGATATATTTTAAGATTCAATAAAATGGCTTGAGAAATGGAGAAGTTCATTCCAAAAACATATAGCCCTATGGACGGCAGCCATGTCCATGGCACAGTCAAGGGCACATAACTTAGAAATAAGTGAATCAGTGCATGTGAAAATTGCATCATGTACAATTCATGGTGATTATATAATTATGCTAGAATGCATTCGCTTGACAAATGGAGAGGTACTTTGCTCCACAAAGATATATTAAGACAAAAAATAGCAACAATTCAAATGGGAAATTTCAACGGCACATTAGTCAGGAATAAGTGGATCAATGATAATGATAATGTGTTTTTGTAAATCTACTCTTCATGGTGACATATTTGTTGCTATTCAAATATTGCATGAGAAATTTTGAAGTTATTTTTTCATACCAACATAGAAGAGTTTATGCTTCTGCCATTAAAATGGCCAAGTTCAAGGTTATATAGCTCAGAAATGCTAGGATCATAAAGACTGAAAATTGCCTTGTACATGTACATTAAATTTCAAATCAATCTTGCTTGAGCAATGTGGACGTAGTTTGCTTCACAATCTTTTAACACCATATGTGAACCAACAGAGCCACCAATCCACCAACAGAGTTACTTGTTTGCAGGGATATAAGAAATGCTACAAAGGATCTTTTTATTTTAAGGCATACTTCCAACAGACTATTGAGTTGAAAATCAAAAACAAGTCTCACAGTCACATGGCATTTTTGCGGTTTGAAAAATGCCAGGATGGTGGTAAACTCACCCCAATGCTACCTTGTTTTCTGATTGGCTTGAAGTTTATGTATATGTCTGTTTTCATTTGTAGAAATTAGTTCCCAACAGATCTGTCTGCTCTTTGATTATTGAAAAGATGGAGTAAATAATTTGCATAACTGTTTTATACACTGATTTAAATACATAACGTTTAGTCCTGAGGTTATGTTTCATGGCTAACCAAAATAGTCTGCATGGCGCAGTGGTAGCCTATTCTGTTACATTACAAAATGACACGGGTTCAAATACTGGCGGTGAACGTTTTTTCTAACTATCAAAAGTAGTAAAGACTATTGAAAACATTATACATGGATTTGTAAGCAATAATATTTAATGACATAAAAAAAGCACTTATCTGTGAAGAATTACATTGAAAACCTAGAGATGGGAACGAGAGTTTGATATAATTATCATAGCTCAACAACTTGTTTCATAAGTGTCAGTTTTCCAATAAATCTATTCCCTACAATTTAAGTCGTATTTGATGTTGCAATAACATATTTTTACTATGTATTTTTTAATGGGGTATGTTACTTTAACTGTTAAAACTATTTAATAGTTTTAACAGATAAATAATTGTCTTGTTTCTTTGGAAGACTGGCTAGTTTTTTAAGGGCTGTAATATCGGTCAACTTTGTGATGATAAACATTAACCTTGCAATTTGGAGCGGTTAGAGAGGTCATCTCAAATTATGTTACATATTCTTTGATTTTTTTTTATAATTAATTTAAATAAGGATGAAAACCTTCAGAATGTGTGCTCCAAAATAGAGCGTGCATGTAATATTTTGCGTCAGTGACATGGTCAGTATATATAACAATAACAATGAATCAACAACAAATTGTACCTTTCAGTTGAAATGAAAATGAAGCAATCGTAACAAAGATATAACTTTGACCTTAGCTTCCGAATGACAAAGTATTTCAGTCTTGTAAATAACAATGATGTGATGATAATGTTAATTACCACCTGGTACAAATATCTCAAAGGAGCCTGTAATAGTTATGATAAATATTTTACTTCATCTTTTCAATAACGGAACAATGCCAACACACTTTCAACACCATAGGTGCTTTGATATTGGTTCATGTTTAAGATGCAGAAATTGTTTGAGATTGAGAACCTTCTTAGATATAAGGACAGGTTTCTAATAATACAACACTATGCTTCTAATTAATGCTAATTAATTAATTAATGCTTCTAATTTATTTCGACTGATTCAACCAAATAAATCAATCATATACTGAAAAGAATTATACTGACAACATAGGCTGTTAAAATGAATAGCTAATTCTAACAAAAATTGCATATTTAACAATTCCGAGTTTTCTGTTGCTCGAGTCAGCTGACAACACATTAACAGAAGTAAGCTTCAATTATATAAGTGGAAAATGGGAAAGGCAAGGGAATTGCTAATATATTGGGCATGAGGCATGAGGTTCCTCTAAATGTCACAGATCTTGGTGGAAATTAGATATTTTACCTTGTAGTTTAACCCTTTACACTTAGAAGCAAAGTGAAAATGGCTCTGTGCAAACAGCATAAAACCAGAACAGCCTGCGAGTAACTTGCAGTCTGTTCAGGTTTTATGCTATTTGCTGCTCATCAGTATCTAATGTTTGGAGATGAAGCCTTAAATACTTGAATCTAGTAAGAGAGGTCATAAATTAAATATAACTTTCTAAGGGACTACAAATGCGTGAAAATAAGCATCCAAGAGGTAAAGGGTTAAATAAGGATCACTGGAGCCTCACTGTGAAAACCAGGCTTGGTGCAGGTGTGTTAAGTGATAGCCTATGCTGTCAGGCCTCACTGTGAACACCAGGCTTGGTGCAGGTGCGTTAAGTGACAGCCTATGCTGTCAGGCCTCACTGTGAACACCAGGCTTGGTGCAGGTGCGTTAAGTGACAGCCTATGCTGTCAGCTAAGGCTAATCAGGGACAACTCTTCCGATATTATGGATTTTTTTTTGTTTTTAAGTAAGTCTTTTCTGAATGATGTTCAAGTTTGGGTGAAAAGTGTTGTCCTTTATTAGTAAGAGCTGACTGCACAGGCTAATCTGGGATGACACTTTAAGCACATGCATTAAGCCCTGTTTTCCAAGAGCAAGGCTCAAGTAAATTTGACGCTGTGTTTGGTCACAAGAATTGTTCAGCAATCATTAGATTTCTTAACAATCTGTCAGTTAAAATGCTGGCAATCAGCTCAGCTTGTGCACACACTACTCATCGTAAAAACATTATCTGTTTGATAATAAGTATTGGAAACTGAAAGAAAAATCATTACAAAGTGCCACCATTTACCATAAAACGAGCAACAAACATGTGTCCAGAGATGCTCAATGCATAGAACTGGTGAGTAAAACCAACAAAATCTGTTAACACAACAATATAATATTCTGCAATGCATACAAGAATCCTGGAAATTCTTAGACAAACTACAGGATTACAATATTTCATTTATGAGTACTACAGAAACAGAATATACAGCTAGTCAGCATGGCATACTAAATATTGATGACAAGCTACTGGAAATTATTTTTCTTAAAAACACAAGATTGACTAGATGAAAAACATATTTCTCTAATTTCTGCCATGGATAAAAAATGCCCAACAAACTATGTAACAAAACTGTGCATCTGTTGTTGTTGTTTTTTTAATTTTGTGAAAGGAAAAAAAAACACAAATGCTTAGCAAATTATATTACCACAAAAACAGAAGTATTATCCAAAAAAAATATATAGAAGGCAACTGCATGGTTAAGAAGTAACAAGCATGCAGGGTGGGCACATGATTGCAGACAGACAAGCAGTAAACGAGGAGTGAGTGAGTTACTGAAGCTGTAGAGCACCTGCTGGCATCATGGTGATTCTATGGGGGCACTGAGCCTTGGCTCGAGCCACCTGGACTGTCCTCCGGACCGGACGAACCCTGCAGCAAGGCAGCAAACACACTAACATCGCCTGCTTAACTCTCTACTGCATAGTTTATGTTTTATTTAAGCTTTGCGTGTTGAATTTTTCACCGAAAAGCATTTCATTTAGGTCATGGTGGTAAGTTAGCCTACACACATCTTTCCTGGGTAAACTAGTTCTACCAATACTTTGTGTACATATATGGGCCAATAACTGACAACTGCCCTTTTTGAGTCAGAAGTGGAGGGGATGGCTGCAGAAATAAGTTCATGAGCAATCCCTTCAAAATGCAGTAACAAGCAGTGAGGTATCAAATACAATCAAACACGGGGAATCTTAACTACCAATGTCCATAGTGATGGCCTTTTAAGCTTTTTTCACTTTTCCAGAATAAAGTAAAGAGCAATAAAGTACAAAGCATGCTTAGGCTATACCTTGACTGCCTACAACTTTAAGTTGTTATAACTTTTAAGATTTATAATGCACTTTGGCTCTATACATACTCTTACATAGGTTATGTACCTTTCTTCTTTATCGCCACTTTGCTTTCTGTATACATTCTAGAGCTATAACAAGCCATTAGTCACCAAACACAGTCTTTTAGAAGGTAAACATGTATGTCTAAAAATACCATAAACAACTATTCCTTCATTTTCTTTTTTTACCAAAATAGCTGACCATGTTCAAAATCAGTGTTCATTATCAAACATTAATCACATAGCTTATACAGAAGGGTAATCATGTGATAGTCAAGATGGCAACGTCCATGCTGAGGCAGGTATTTTTCGCCGTTTTTACCAGTTATTACATGCATTAATTTTTTTAATGCCGCTTACTTTCCAACCATATAAGCAAGAAAGTTACAGGCGTTTACTTCTTATTAATATTTGCTCTGTATCTCCATTTTACTTGCTGCGAAATTTATTAGCGGGTTGACCTAATTACAACTCCACTATAAAAAAAAAGTGCAGGGAGTAAAGGTGAGATATAAAGCGAATCTTAATACGTAAAAACAACTTATCACCTATTTACTGATATGGCTGGAAAGTGAACGTCATTAAAAAATTAAACAAAAGTAATAAAGGGTATACAACGGTGAAAAATTACTGTTTATGCATGGGCATGGCCATCTTGACTATTAAGTGATTACCCACTCTGTTATAATACAATAACATGTTGACAAGTGACCTGTTTTTACAATTTGGTCAAATTAATGCTTATTAAATTACCAAAATAATTTCTTTATCATAATTTCCAGTTTTCATGAGAAAGAAAAATTTACGTATGGTTTACATAGTTGCTATTCACTGTAGTTTGTTTTAGGTTTTAAGATAAAAAGTTTGGGCCACAGGGTTTCTTGGCAAACTCTTTTAAAGCCAACGGAGAGACAACTTTACAGGTAAACATGCTTTCCAACATTCGTAAAACACAACAAAATTGAAACAAACATCATCAATACTGAGAAGTCGATTGCTAAGCCAATATGTGGGCATATAACAATTAATTGTAAATTGCTGCCCCATGTTAATGTTACTCAACAATCCAATTGGACATAAACGAAGACATGTCATAGCAATAATCAGTGCAAATGATGAAGCTGCATAATCATACATTCAGACTGTCTTGAAAGAATAGTTATCATGGGAAAATACAGAGGATTAATGGCACAAAGAACATAGCACTGATTTTCCTTTAAGGTCATACAAGAACATTAAATATATACTCATTTAAAGCTGTATCACTTTTATCAATATTTTTATACATGGATCAAAATACCTTATAACATTATTCAGTGAAGTATTGAAATATTATTTATGTTCTATACACATTATAAAACATGGAAAACCACACAAATTTCGATCCCAGCTGCATTAGACCTGGAAACATGCAACTGAAGGCCATTCATCAAACAGTAACAGGTGAGCATGTCACAGTATTTCAGATTCTGTTCAGATAGAGGGGGTACTTACAAAATGCTGAACTGGGATCTAAAGATACAATAAACCCAAAACAAACATGAGTTCTGTATACATTTATAAATTAGCTAATCATTAAATGTTAAGTATGGTAGGACTGTTTAATATGTCTTACATAAATGCACACTTACGTATCTGCTCTTATCAAGAAAGGAAAATAATGAACCCCATAAATATCCACTATAGGATTGCTTTGAACACTGATAAATGTGTGTTTATTGTTGTTTAAACTGAAAAAAAAGATTAAATATTCTGCTAATCTAACAGATCATATACTACATTCATACATCTATTTAATAATTAAATATTTGTAACCAATGGCAAGGGTTAAGCATAACACATTGAATACTATAGTTATCAACACTAAAATACAACAATATCAACTTTTTTCCAGCAACAAAAATTATAAGATTTGTAAGCTGTAAGTTGATTGATTATGCTCGTCAGATTTTTGGGAGCCATAGCCGATTCACGACATATTGGACAACGCGATATAACAGACAGTGATATATTGGAGTTGCAGTGTATTTATATTGGTGTGTATACTCTAACAACACAGTCATGATGGCTTTTCAGCGCTTACCTGAGTTAATGGACACCAATTGTTGAAAACTTGACCTAGTGACCAAGTTTTTGAACCTACTTGACTCAGATTTAAGCATGGTCTTCATAGATAAGTATGTTGGTTTCATTTTTCTATGCAGGTACATTAATATATGTTAAATTTACTGCTTCTTCAAACTCATATAAAGAACAGCATGCCACCTTGTTTCATCTAAGAAGTACTAATATTCTACTGCTACTTTCTAACAGCATGCATTACAACTGAAGTATCAAAGTACCTCAAAAATGGTCGGAGAGGACTCTCCCAGGTAGCTTGGCTGCTCAGGACTGTCTGACAGATCTGAACGCAAGGACCCACCCACATGCCGACCTATCTCCCGGCTGGCATTGCCTGCGTAAGTGAACAAAACCAAAATGTAACACATGCTGGTACCCAGAGACTATGGATGTCGAGGTCACTAAATGAGGTTATTGGCAATACAGAGGTGAAATGGCATCATGTTAACAACAGGTGCTGCACTAAATGATTTGCAGACTTGAAGCCAGCCTATTAAGTGCATCTAAAAAACAAGAGGGCCATCTGAATTCACACACACCAATTGCTGAAGACTTGACCAGGTGATCTAGTTTTATACCAAACTTGATCCAGATTTACACATGGTCTTCATACTGTCAAGATGAACATTCAGACCAAAAACTTTCATCAAGGCTGAGTAATAAATGTCGACCTAGAATGGTAACATGGGTTTTTTAAGTTTGACCTGGTGACCTAGTTTTTAGACACATCTCAACGAGATTCACACTTAGCCTAAATACTATAGTGGGTACAAAGTTCTTCATAGATTCAACACGGTGACCTAGTTTTGGGACACATCTTACTGGGATTGAAACTCAGCTTTGAAAATGTCAAGATTAACATTCTGACCACGTTTTATCAAGATCTAGTTATTAATATGGCCTCTAAGAGTGGTAACAAGGTTTTCCAAACTTTTAACCTGGTGACCTTGTTAATGGACAAATGTGACTGAGATTCTAACTCATCCTGATTAAGTCAAGATAAAAACATTCTAATTAAGTTTCATAACGATTGAGTCATTAAAGTGAACCCTTTGATTTTTCTAATGCACATAACACAGATTCAAACATGGCATTCATATGTTCCAGTTTGACATTCTGACAAAGTTTCATTAAGATTGGATGAAATGATGGCCTCTTGATAGGTAACAAGCTTAAGTTGAAGTCGTACATCTCACACCAATCTACAAATGACAACTGACACAGGACATAGGGTTTATCACAATAGATCGCCTTGAGTTATGAGTGCTCTGATGAGCTGACAAGTGTTCAAGCAGCGTTTATCACAGAAACACATTAAATGAAGAATTAAAAACACACACACAAAGAGGCAAATAAAATTATATACAAACAAAAAAGTATTTGATCTTATCAACAAATGAGGCTTTCGATGCAATCCAGCTAAAGTAAATATTTTTAACTTTAATATCCCTGTATTGACAGATGTAAGACTGAGCTATACCATTATGTGACTTGACTCCTCGGGGAAGCTTGCTGTCACTGCTGCGACTGTTGAAGAGGTTTCTCCCCTTCTTGGCCTTGCCCTGGTCAACAGAACCCAGGCTGTTGGATGCAGACAGGGTGGTCTGAAAGGGCCATGAAAAGGGGTCAGCATTACATTGCATATATTGCATGGCTTTCTTTTGGTAAAACCAATGTAAAGAGATAGAGAAGAAAACACAAACTATTGCTTGATAACAGTATGATTGAGAAGTCTTTTTTAAATCTGAAATACATTTTTACATCAGCATGGTCATAACAGATAATTGGTTAAATATTGAAGATAATATTTAATGTTTAGCTTGAGACTGTTCAAAGTAGTGTTGCTTTATTTGTTAGACACATGTTGTGCCAGTTTTAATGACTGCTGTTGGACTGCTTACCCTGGCTGTTGGAAGATCCATAAGGTTGAGGGTGGGACCAATGTGGGCCACATGGTTGAAATTGGTGGGAGCTGAGATAGCACGAGATTTACGGTCCGCACTGAAATAGATGTATGTAATAAGCATTAACATCAAAGATCATGCAGGGATTTAGTGGGAATGGGAATGGATGAATTAATTGGATACATAACCAGTAGGTGTTAAATAAGAATCAAAATAGAAATAACCCATTAGACCAACATCGAATTAAAGAGAATGGAAATTATATCAAAACCGAAAAAGGCTTTTGTTAATTTTAATACAAAATTATTTAACAATTGGTGAGCCTTCACACATGGGTAATTAGATAATGAAAAGCTATGGATCACACAATTACAAAAACATAATGATTAAAAGCATCAAGTAATATATATGCATTCAAGTTAAAAAATTAATATTGGTTACTATTCTAGCAAGAACAAGGTTTCTGGGCTAAAATTCACCAAAAATACTTTATTTCTGCGATAGATTAACACATTAACACCAAACTACCACCGTTACAGTTAGCACTATTAGTTCCATCTCGGAAGTAATGTTATTTCTCCCAATTTTTGTGTTGGTTACACCAGATCATTTTTACTTTTGGAAACATTACAATCTCATTCCCACAAAACAAAATAAAACAGCTTTGTTGTTTTTTAAATTAAAACAGCGTGACTTTCATCTTTGAGAGGCATATTTTTTTAAACGATGAAGATACAGTCAGCATAACCTGTATCATGCCCCTATTTTGAGAACTGACCTTCACCTTTCAGACCCTGCAATTTATAACCATTTGTCAATTTTTGGGGACAAATTATTGCCAGATGATGACCTAGTAACTGTACAGATATCATGCAGACATATAACCGTAGTCATCTTAGTGTGACCTTGACCAATGAGGAGGGATAAAACCATCTCACCATGTTTAACATTAGTGGCTTTTATTGTAAAATTATAATATTGTTATATGAATGATGAATTTACAATTATGGCGAGGTACATAATAACCATATTTCAAATTTGACCTTTATTGCCTGGAGATTTGAGCATGGGTCTTGCACATGACATCTTGTGAAAACATGTTGAACATTTGTGAAAGTTGTTCAAAATGGCACGATAAACAACATTGTTACTATCAGGACAAGCTATCATGGTGTATTAACGCACAAACCAAACTTTAACTTTAACCCTATATTAACCCTTTCCCACTCAGAAGCAAAGTAAAAATAGCTATGTGCAAACAGCAAATAACCAGAACAGCCTGTGAGTGACTTGCAGTCTGTTCAGGTTTTATGCTGTTTGCTGCTCATCAGTATCTGAAGGTTGGAATACAGCCTTTAAAACATGAATCTAGTAAGAAAGGTCTTTAATTAAATTTAACTTTCTACAGGACTACAAATGCTTCAAAACACATATCTAAGTGGTAAAGGGTTAAGTAACAAATAGTAACTTGTGTTTTTTCAAGTTTGCAGAATGTCATGCAAAACGTGAACAAGAATGACATCCATGGGAAGCATGCTTAACTACATGATATATAAGTAATGTGACAGTAGATGGTAAGAAAATAGGCAAGGGATATATTAACAGCAGCTTTTAACAATGTTAATAAACTATTTATATTTAAAGATAGAAAATTGAATTATTCTTATTATGAAATGTTGATTGTTTAGAAAGGTCAAATAATGAGAGCATAGCTTTCTGCACACATACAGTACAGCCAACGCGGCACAAACATAATCTGCGGCAACGCCATGGCCAGAAATTTTGTACGCGGCGGCCTATCAAGTGTTCACGCGGCGTATCGCCAAGGCACTAGGCATCGATCCCGGCAACGACGCCTAGTCTGTTTTAACCTCGCATACTTTGCGGAGTAAATCTGCCGCATAAGTACGCGGCGGATTGAGTGAAAAGATAAACACCTACATGTACATTTGTGTAGCATAGAAACTAAGATTTACGCTTCTTTCATATTTATTATTTTCACGTTTT
Source organism: Dreissena polymorpha (assembly GCF_020536995.1). Classification (NCBI taxonomy): domain Eukaryota; kingdom Metazoa; phylum Mollusca; class Bivalvia; order Myida; family Dreissenidae; genus Dreissena; species Dreissena polymorpha. The sequence goes on from NC_068357.1 coordinate 144,408,591, forward strand.
AATAAGAGATATGGCACGTAATGTGCTTTAACAAATTATCGTTGTCCCGGTTGAATAAATAACGCACAATGTTAATGTTTCATTCGATTCTGAAATGAGCTTTATAAAATTTGTAATCCGAAACACGCTTCAGAATTTTCAGAGCTCCAGATAAGGGTCGTATTTTCGTAAGTCCGTTACGTATTTATTTTAAAATCTTGTCGTACCATTAAGAATTACAAAATCAAGTTACGAATATTATTTTTACATCGGTTCGTATCGATTTTTATTGAGTTCTTTTCGCATATTAAAGATCTTTGCGGTGCTTATATAGAATGGTTATCGGGTTTGTTTAACAAAGCGCATTTTTTCCAATAAAAGTGGCGTATACAGTCTATCTGTCAAAAAACAATGGCGGCGCCCAGAGAGCGTCCTAAAAAACGCAAAATGAGCCGAAGATAAATGTTTCGAAAGACCTTTTAGAAAAGATCTTATACGATGTTGTATGTTCAGTTGCCGACACAGTTGAAAAAGCTAAACAAAAACGCGACACGACGGGTCCAAACGTAAACACACAAAAAAAACATTGAACGAGTGGAAGGGACAAGTCCCGTGGCTAATCGTTGAAAAGATTGAAGGGAAGACCCGTTTTAAATGTGAAATATGTACAAATTCATCTAAAGCATGCAATCTAAACACAGTTTGGGCATATGAAGGTATTGGAAAAATAAAATTGTATAATACTGAAAAGACACTGTTGAACTCGTATAAATAAAATTTCTAGTATGTTTATTTGGATTTTTTTTGCATGAAAATAACCATTATTATTTATTTGTAGGTCATTTATAAAAAAAATAAGAATAATTTTCCAAAACTTAGAAGTAACGTTAAGAATAAAATTTAAGAGTTAAGAATTCTTTTTGAAAATCTGGTAGTAATTTAAGAATTTCACAAAACCTTATCTGGAGCTCTGATTTTAATGCTAATGCAACATTAACACATTCTAGCGTCAAATAAACACTGCTTAAATATCCTTTGTCTCCATAAAAAGTGCGCGAAAATTATGCAGACATGTACAATGTCTCATGGAAAGTTTGGGTGTATTTTATGTTGTATAAAAACATGTACATTACGTCAGGCGATTTATGCGTGTTCAGTGGAAAAAAAACGCCCCAGATTGGACGTTATTTCATCACATCTTTAAATAGTTACAAATGCCAAAATGTATTTAATACTAAAGAATAATTGCGAATGTGTGTGTGTGTCTTGAGCACTTTTATCGTAAATATTTACCGGAATTTGCTTTAAAACTGAAATATACTGGATTATCAGGTAATGATTAGCGATATCAAATGTATAATATAAACAAAATGAAACTACTTTATATATGCATAGTCAAACAATAGTTATAATAAGCTGATAATTAACTAAACAACAATTAAGTGTTGGTTATTGATGTGGCTTCAAACTGCTAATTGTCTCAGCTAAAATATAATAGCAGAAACAACAAGCAATAATAATTCCACCACCTGCTGGAGTCTTGACCACTCGTATGTGCGAAAACATAATTCCGTGACATTGTTTATGTGCTAATACATGTTGTTGTAAAAATTAAACCCAAAACAAATATGTTTGTTGATCGTTTAATATAAAGACAATAATCATACGGCGCAATAAACGCACACAAAGTAATTTAAAGTACTTTAGTCGATTCTAAAAATGAAAATGGCAAATGATTATTGGAATTTTATTATTACATGCCCGTGATAATCGTATTTAGTTTTTATAAATTCAATTTTTTTTTAATTTGCATTCTTTTAAAATAATTATTATTTCTATCCGGATGACAGCAATTTCTTTAGAAACGGGAATGCAATCACTAAAAACAAAACAACAGCATGCTTTTTTATTAACTAGTTTATCTATTTTGAATCCACGCACATTATATTAATAATGATTTTAAATATTATTATAATTGTTCTTTAAAATTTCTTTGACTAACAAATCATTTAAAAAAGATTTTGATTTGAAGATGCGTATCGACTCGGCGTCATGTCGCAGATTGCGGCTTGCCTCGGCATGTCTCGGCGGACAGATGCGAAGCTTCGCGGCAAAATGCGACTTGCCGACGCATACTGACGCGGCTTCAACAACCGATTTACATAGACTCGTTGCGCCTTGCCGCCGCGGATCGCGAAATATGTTTGTTCTGCGTTGGCTGTACTGTACATTATATGATCATTAATTTATACATGAGGCATTTATATGAACGCAAATAAAGCAGTTTTATATACTAGGATATTAATAATGAAAGACACAATAAAGTTGTTCTGTTCACTGATACAATAACATTTGCATGAGATGCTTAAATCAGTCACATTAAAACAAGGGGCCAATAGGCCCTAGGTCACTCAACTGAGAACCTCAGTAACTAAACACATCTAAGCAGCTTTTGGGATGTGTATAATAAATGTACCTGCTGACCTTGCTTTACAGCTGCAACCATTTTTGAACGTGGCTGATATATCATTAAAACACACCTTTGACTTCTAAAGTGTTCGCAAAATTTCCACTACAGCTATATAAGGAAAACTGACCCCACTCACTGGAACCATTATACCAGGATAACATTAAAACAAATATTATGACCATGTTCCATGAAGAATGGAAAAAATTATATGACTTCTTGAGTGTTCACAAAGTAAAAGTTGATGTCGCACTAAACATGACGCATGATTCACCACAAATGATGCATGACCATTACGAACAAAAGGCGATCATAAAAAGCTCTCAATGAGAATGTTGTCCTCAGGTGAGCTAAAAAAAGAAATACTTCTTTCTAATACATTTTAAGATATACTTTTTTATTACATTTGCATTTTACATTACATCTAATAGACCATATTCGAAGACATTAATTTTCATCTAGCTATACTCATGCACAGATTTACATACAAAGACTCTGCTTTTTGTCTAAGAATATTTATGTATAGATATACATACAAACAGCTACAAGAAAGCAAATAAAGACTGCTCTGAACCACTGTTAATCACTTAGTAAATAATCCATGCAACAAGATTAAAAAGCAGAACTCCTGACAACCATGGTTAAAAAAGGGAACTCCTGAGTACATGTGACAAGTGAATTACAGAAAGCACTGTGACATACAAGCGATCAAGCAGAGACCATGCAAGAGTAGCATACAAGATACGAGACTAGCGAAAAATGGTGGAGAAGATAAAAGGTGGCTTACGCTGAGACACTGGGCAGTTTTTGGTCCGGCCCCATGTGGGAGACGTGAGTAAAGGACATGGGAGCCGAGATCTCCCTTGAACGACTAGCAACAGAACCACAAACATGGCATCAGCATTGGGTTACTGGGACACAGAAGACCATATATGAACTTAATTAGCTCACTTTCCTAGATTGAGTAGAATTACAGTTGAATTTTGCAAGAATTACATTTTGTTAAACGCCATGGAATCAGTGATAATTATGGGCTAATTATAGGCTCATGATATTCTTGTTTATTGATAGAGATGGGCTTCTTGTATGTCGCAGACCACTAGGCACACACAATTACAAAGCTTGATTAAGTAGGACAGAATTGAGTATCCTTTTGATTATTGTAAAAATCTAACATGTCATCAGTGATGGAGCATAGTAGACCAATAGGCACACACTTGGTTAGAGTAAGAAATATTGCAGTGGTTATCACTTTAAATTCTTGTTAAACAAAAGTGTGACTATAAATCATACAAAGCACAAGAAATGGGCTATTGGGACTCAACAGACCACAAATAAACTTTGTTATATCATTATATCGTATTGTTAGAGACTTTTATTCTTGTTCACAAAGTACACATTCTAAACCTATCATATAATTGACTATTAAAAGGGTTATTTATGTCAACATCTAATGGACGCACCTAAAGTGAATGCAAAACAAGGGACAAAATTGTCACAAAACCAGGTTTTCATTGTGAAAAAAAATCTGATAAAGGGAGAAAACTCAAACTGAACTTTTGAAATGAACAAACAAAATTAACCCCCTTTGTAAGTTTGTTCTAAAATAAATCTATTTTTAGTCGTGGCGACCTTGACATTGGAGATATTGACGTGATTCTTTCGTCGACACTCCGTCCCATGATGGTGAACAAATGTGCCAAATGATTTTAAAATCTCATAATGAATGACATAGTTATAGCCCAGACAAGCTCATTTATGGCTATTTTTTACCTTTGAACTCAAAGTGTGACCTTGGAGATATTGACGTAATTTTTTCGCGCGACACACCGTCTAATGATGGTTAACAAATGTGCCAAATGATTTTAAAATCTCACAATGAACGACAAAGTTATGGCCCGGACAAGCTTGTTCCGCCAGCCCGCCAGCCAGCCCGCCCGCATTCACCAATCTAATAACCAGTTTTTTCCTTCGGAAAACCTGGTTAAAAACATGTATAGCAAAGAAAATTTTCACTCTTTATCCTATAGATGAGACAATGAGAGATGTCGAACAGTATGAGACATTGAGATCAGCCAAGAAAGATGAACAAATGCCCGTACACAGGCTATGGCACATGCCCAAGTAGATATACCTATCAAAATGCAGTTTAATTGTCATATATATCATATATATATAAATATCGGTTTAAAGCTAGATGTTTCAAGGATTAGAAATTAAAACGGCTACAAGTGTTAAAAGAAATTTCAAATTGGTTGAAAACCATTAAGTTTACATGCCTTCATTAATAAAAATCAGTCTATATGCACCTGAATGCTGGTTAACAGATGTAATAATGTCAGATCCTAGTACCAGTAATATTTTGTATCTAGGACACAAAGAACAAAACAGTGTGGTTTGTATTTTACAATTTTACAAACTTCAGACTATTTTCAATATGAAAAATCATTCCAAAAAAAAATAGAAATGGAATTTGCACATTGGTAAATTACCACAACCAGCAGATACAGATTGTATCTATATGGGCTAAAATCTGTTAACATGCACCAAAGTCAGTAAATTAACATTGTGTGAACATGTTTCAATTTGTAAGAAAACTTCAAATGTGAAAAGTGTTGCGTTATACACACTGTCATTTTGTAGTTGCACACATTACCTTTTTACACATAACATTTTAACTTATGAAGTAATTGCTATTTTTTACAACTTAAACAAACAACATGGATAAGCCATCACATTTCAAGAAGTTTGTTGACTGGTGCAATGAAAAAATAGAAAAAATTGGCTACTAACCCTTTGGCACTTCTTTCATCCTCCCGAGTTTTAAACGAAAACCGTCGCTTGTTTCGATTCACACTTCTACCTTTAAATACCTCAGTAAGCTGAAGCTTGTCTTCTTCTGAAGTAAATATATATTGTGCTAAAACCCTTGTTAAAATAACGCCATCATGTTTTAAAGATGTAATATTGACCTTGAAATTTCATTTAACAAAACTAGAACAAACTAGAAACGTGTCACAGACATGATTCCTTCACATCACACAAGTAATTTCACTATATTCAGGCCTTTTCCTGGCGTATCTATAAATTTTGATAATTTAACATACTTTTATTCATTTAATAAAATTAGTCAATAGAGTATTTTAAATAAATTGTATTCAACAAATGAGAGCTATACATGTTACATGTATATCTAAGTACATCGCAAGCTATATCACGATCATGATCCATGGATCAGCATTATAGTAAATTTAACAACTGATAGCTTAAAACAAAGAATCATTATACAGAACTCATTTAATTAACAACAAGCGATGTGTTCTTGAAACACTATGTCCACATATATTTGACCGTTGACCTTGAATGATAACCTTGACCTTGCCCTTTCACCACTCACAATTGGCAGCTCCATGAGATACACATGCATGCCAAATATCAAGCTGCTATCTTCAATATTGCAAAAGTTATTGCAAATGTTAAAGTTTGCACAAACATACACACAAACCAACCAACCAACAAACCAACCAACAGACAGGGCAAAAACAATATGTTCCCCACTATAGTGGTGGGGAACATAAAAATCGGGGCAACCACAAATTCAGTATGGGCGACCTTATTTTGTACTCAGGTGGACCTGCAGGGCGACTTAATTTATCAAAATTTTACACCCCTGATTAAACCTTCCCTGTATTTTCACAATGTAATAAAGCAAACAAAGAGTCTCATGATATTATATTGTTTACATTTGTAATGATTAATGTTTTATTGGGGTTGTTTTAGATCGATTTCTATTGTTTATTTTCAAAACAATCCAATAATGCCATGGGCTTATTATTATGAAAGGTTAATCGTACCAAAATATTAGTTTTTTGCTTGCCATGGTGCATTTTTTCAAGCTTCACTAATTTCACAAAGTATATAAGCTGTGCTCTGGGAAAATGGGGCTTAATGCATGTGTGTAAAATGGCTTCCCAGATAAGCCTGTGCAGTCCGCACAAACTAATTTGGGACTTCACTTTCAGTCTGGACTTGATTTCTGTTAAGAAGAGATCTTCTTAAAACAAAAAATTCAAAAACAGGGAAAGTGTCATCCTGTAGACTACACAGGCTAATCCGGGACAACACTTTATGCACATGCATTAAGCTCCACTTTCCCAGAGCAAAGCTAAATTATCTTTTTAGCACTACCCAAGTTATTTCTGGAGAAAGAAGATATTTTCATGTGCATTTGTTTGTGACAAATTCTTACCTTTGGTTAAGTTCTTGAAGTGTATCAACTGGAGGACATCGAGATTGTTGATCAAGTTCAGACTGCCATCCCTGTTCAATGGTTTAGTCTGAAAATCAAGATAAAATAAATAATTGCATCTGCCTTCAAGTGACAACCAGAACAAGAGCATAGTGAATTACTTTAACTAAAGTGATCTGCTAGCCAGCTTTGCAGACCATTGTCCAATACATTTGATATTTAATTTCAAAATAAATTAACTATATGAACAAGTTATTTATAGATTATACAAGTATCTGGGGTATTTCACAATTGTGCGAATACCAGACCACATGGACCACATGATCTCTGTAGGGTAAATACTCGTACCTTTTTACAGCCACAGCAATGGTTGACTAATATTTTTAATAATGAACAATTTAAAAATAAGAATAACAAGCAAATTCGTTGAATTGATATCCCCCGCCAATATGCTTCTGGACACAAAAGTATTACATTTGACACTCAAAAAAGCATTTTTTCAAGATACAAAGGGCCATAACTCTGTTTTTAACTGATGGTGTACAATGCCATTTGGCGTGCATCATCCTCTTATCCATATACATACTCATACCAAGTTTCATTGAAATCCGCCAAAGTACTTCCAAGATATGGCTCCGGACGGACAGACAACGCCAAAACAATATCCCTCGCCCTATGGGGGGGGGATAATAATTTAATTGAATCACTACGTCTGCATTGCAGAAATAACACCCTGTAGTACAATCTTTACTTTACTTGGCTTTTTTTTATAGCTATGATTGGACCATATTCCCAATGGCAAAAAGTATCTTTTTCACCAAATCAATTCCTATAATTCCCAATTCATGTTTTTAAAGAGAGAATATTAATCTAGAAATATCTTGCTTTTAAGTTGCAATATACATGTAACTGATATGTTTATGTCTGGAATTTAGTGTTGTATGTAATTTTTAACCCGAACAGTTCAACATTTATAGATCAAACGCTTAAATTCCAAATTTTGCTGGTAAAGGTCATATTTGAACAAGAGATGTGTTTGTCAGAAACACAATGCCCCTTCTGCGCTGCTTTGAAGCCATATATTTGACCTTTGACCTTGAAGAATGGCCTTGACCTTTCATCACTCAAAATGTACGGCTCCATGAGATACACATGCATGCTAAACATGAAGTTGCTATCTGAAGCAACATAGAAGTTATGAGCATTTTTCGAAACCTAAATGCGAAACCTAAATGAAAAGTGTGACAGAAATACAGACAGACGGAAGGACAGACGGGCGGACGGTCCGATCTCTATATGCCCTCCTTCGGGGGCATAAAAATGATGAGAAAAAGCCTGCATAATCACTGTATAAACAACTTGCTCTAAACAGCAAACATGTGCAGTATACATGCATACTAGTATTCTCCAGAACACATAACACACTGACCACACATCTTATAGTAAACATACAGTGCTTTTTTGTCAAAAATTACAGCCTCTTACACACCATTACCCAATAGCAAAAAGTTAACTTATTCCCCCCAAAATCTGACCAAAATTTCCCCAAAAATATGCCAAACTTTTCCAATAAACTCAATAATTGATTTATTTTCCCCGATCAAAAACGCAAAGGCTGTAAAATTAAAAGTGAAACAAAAATCACCAACATACCTTTTTAAGACACAGGGTCTGTACCCACTCAGCCTTGTAAACATCATAGACAAACACACTATTCTCTGTATAGCAGATGAGGTAAGGGTTACAGTAGCCTAAAACACATCACACAATCTATAGTTTCAAGTCAACAAAATATGTCCCAAACATCTTTGATCAAAATTAGCAGAAGCCTAGTAGCCATGTACAGGTAAATATGGAAGTGGGTTTGCTCAGAGTTTTAGTTAAATGAGCCTTGTTCTGAGAAAACTGGGCTTAATGCATGTGCTTAAAGTGTCATTCCATATTAGCCTGTGCAGTCTGCACAGACTAATCAAGGACGACATTTTCCTCCTAATCTTGATTTTCAGTAAGCAGGGACTTCCTTGAAACTGAAAATACCATAAAAGCGGAAAGTGTTGTCCCTGATTAGCCTGTGCGGACTGGAGAGTTGTTGATTGCAACATGTCCTCTAGAAATTTAATTTAAACTTATTTTTTTTTTACAATGCACTTTATAGTTAATTAAGGCAGATTTCTTAAATTAATACATACCATAGTTTTGCTACCTCTACATGTATCCCTACGTCATATTACATACAAAAGTACATTGTGCTTGAATGCATATTATTTTATAGTAAACAAAATAATTAAACTTCAAAATATAGTTCATGTGATCTTGGACAATATTTTTTCTAAGCTACAGTTCAACTATTGATGGAGGAACTGATTTCATTTCAACCATAATATTTTGTATACGTGAATACAAGTGCACAACAAGGAAGTGTAACTTACTGATAGCTGTAGGCTGGGCGGGCCACAAGATTTCATAGGGACGACATTTCCTACCATAGCTATCTACGTATACAGCACATACTGAAATAGACAAGAGTTAAATAGAAGCCAGCATACAAGTCTCAAGCCCATAACACTTCCAGGTATTGAGCTGTAAGTGAAATACAAAACTTAATAAGAATTTATTGGTATTTGTAACATCTTAAATAACAAGAGCACCGATTTGCGGGTGCAGACCGCTCATCTATTTTCTTTTTAAAGGTAAAGGGACTCTCAATTTCAATCACAAAGGAGGGAGGGGTGGAGTGAAGAGGGGTGTTTAGTGTGGGGGTGTGGACATTTATTACATTATCTTCCAAAAATGCAAAAGAAAAATGCAAAAAAAAATTTAAGGTAACAGGTTGTTAAACCCATGTAGAAAACATATAAACACTGGAATGTCAATGTATTATTGATGTTCTCCAGCATCTTCCTTTTTCTTAAACAAAACCTAGCATTTAAATGACAATAAATCATTACAATCTAAATTAATATGTCCAGTACAAATCCATTCAACTGACATGTTTGTATTGATATTCAGATTATTAAATGAATGTGTAATTTTGTTCTTCATACAACATAAACATCTTACCATCTTTTGCAACGGGGGATAGTTTGGGTGGAGTCTATTGTGGTATGTCAGGTAAGAGTAGTTTTGTCAAAGTATCAATCAAATCTCATCGTAAATAAAGAAGTTATGGCAATTTTAGCAAAATTTAATAATTTGACCTTGAGAGTCAAGGTCATTCAAAGGTCAAGGTAAAATTCAACTTGCCAGGTACAGTAACCTCATGATAGCATGAAAGTATTTGAAGTTTGAAAGCAATAGCCTCGATACTTTAGAAGTAAAGTGGATCGAAACAGAAAATTCAACCATATATTCAAAGTTACTAAGTCAGAAAAGGGCCATAATTCCGTAAAAATGACAACCAGAGTTATGCAACTTGTCATTTTACTGTACCCTTATGATAGTTTGCGAGTGTTCCAAGTATGAAAGCAATATCTATGATACTTTAGGGGTAAAGTGGACCAAAACACAAAACTTAACCAAATTTTCAATTTTCTAAGTATAAAGGGCCCATAATTCCGTCCAAATGCCAGTCAGAGTTACATAACTTTGCCTGCACAGTCCCCTTATGATAGTTAATAAGTGTTGCAAGTATGAAAGCAATAGCTTTGATACTGTAGGAATAAAGTGGACCTAAACACAAAACTTAACCAAATTTTCAATTTTCTAAGTATAAAAAGGGCACATAATTCTGTCAAAATGCCAGTCAGAGTTACATAACTTTGCCCGCACAGTCCCCTTATGATAGTTAGTAAGTGTTGCAAGTATGACAGCAATAGCTTTGATACTTAAGGAATAAAATGGACCTAAACACAAAACTTAACCAAAATTTTCAATTTTCTAAGTATAAAAAGGGCACATAATTCTGTCAAAATGCACGCCAGAGTTATCTAACTTTGCCTGCCCAGTCCCCTCATGATAGTAAGTAAGTGTACCAAGTTTTAATGCAATAGCATTGATACTTTCTGAGAAAAGTGGACCTAAACACAAAACTTAACCAGACGCCGACGCCAACGCCAAGGTGATGACAATAGCTCATAATTTTTTTCAAAAAATAGATGAGCTAAAAATCATCGATAACAATTTTCACAAAGCAAAATTTTAATCAAATCATTAATGACTTGAACTTCTACATAGAATTTTTTTTTCTGTAATTACAGTTTGGATACACAAAAAAATGTTTGAAACACAAAGTACACATGCACAATCAAGTAAAATAAACAAGAGCTGTCAGAGGACAGCGCGATCGACTATTCAAGTGCTTGACAGTATAACGTAAGCCATCATGGAGATGGGGGGTATAATGTGGGTGTGTGGTCATTTAATAGATGATCTTTCAAAAAAAAGAAAAAACAAGAGATGTGTTCATCAGAAACACAATGCCCCCTATTGCGCCGCTTTGAAATTAAAAAAAAAAAAATACACATTGACCTTGAAGGATGACCTTGACCCTGAACTTCCACCACTCAAAATGTGTAGCTTCATGAGGACACCGCTTTGAATTATTATTTTTTTGACCTTTGACCTTGAAGGATGACCTTGACCTTGAACTTCCACCACTCAAAATGTGCAGCTTCATGAGATTTATTCATTTGACCCTGAGTTTCAAGGTCATTCAAAGGTCAAGGTCAAATTCAACTTGCAAGGTACAGTAACATCATGATAGTAAGAAAGTATTTGAAGTTTGGAAGCAAAAGCCTTGATACTTTAGAAGTAAAGTGGATCTAAACACAAAATTTATCATAATATTCAAAGTTACAAAGACAAAAAAAGGGCCATAATTCCAACAAAATGCTTGATACAGTTGTCTGCTCTTGTTTATATGTTTGGGTCATGTTGGTAAAGAAGTATGCAAAATATAAAAGCAATATGTCAAGGGACATTGAAAATATTTGAGGTGGTACGCAAACTTAAACATAGAGTTATCAGTAATATGCATTTCTAAGTGGAAAAAGAGCTGTCACCATAGGATGACTTATGACCCCTATAAACGCTTAATAGAAGTTATGAGCTTTTTTCGAAACCTAATCACAGATTTCGAAACCTAAACGCGGACCCCAAGTTCAAGGTCAAGGTGTCAGAGGTCAAAATTTGTGTGAGTATGGAAAGGCCTTGTCCATATATACATGCATAACAAATATGAAGGTTATATCTCAAGGGACATAGAAGTTATGAGCATTTTCTGAAACCGAAACGCAAATTTCGAAACCTAAACGCGGACCCTAAGTTCAAGGTCAAGGTCACAGGGATAAAATTTGTGTGCGTATGCAAAGGCCTTGTCCATATACACATGCATACCAAATATGAAGGTTATATCTCAAGGGACATAGAAGTTATGAGCATTTTTCGAAACCTAAACGCAGATTTCGAAACCTAAACGCGGACCCGTTAGTTCAAGGTCAAGGGGTAAAAATTTGTGTGCCTATGGAAAGGCCTTGTCCATATAAACATGCATACCAAATATGAAGGTTATATCTCAAGGAACATAGAAGTTATGAGATTTTTTTTTGAAACCTAAATGCAGATTTCGAAACCTAAACGCGGACCCTAAGTTCAAAGTCAAGGTCACAGGGGTAAAAAAATGTGTGCCTATGGAAAGGCCTTGTCCATATACACATGCATACCAAATATGAAGGTTATATCTCAAGGGACATAGAAGTTATGAGCATTTTTCGAAACCTAAAGTGTGACGGAAAGACGGACAGACAAGACAGACGGACAGTCTGATCCCTATCCGTCAAAGAAAAGGGGGCATAAAAAGGGCCATAATTCTTACAAAATGCTTGATACAGTTGTCTGCTCTTGTTTATAGCTTGGGGTCATGTTGTTAGAGAAGTATGCAAAATATGAAAGCAACATGTCAAGGGACATAGGAAATATATGGGGTGGTACGCAAACATTAACATTTGCATGCTCACGCTAATGCCAACGCCAGGGTGAGTAGATAACTCCACTATATATATTTCATATGTAATAGTCAAGCAAAAAATATGCCCAAGTATCAAACCAAACGACCGACCAAAAAACAGGATAAGTACAGAACACTATTAAACTTCATTGTCCGGGCTATTAAATAAATGGCTTCATTGCCGTCAAGTAGACAACCTACCATTAAATGCAAGAAGGTACTCTCTGTCAGACAGCTCCACGGCCAGCATGGACTCAACGCTGCTCTGTGACAGAAATTTGAGCTGACTGTCCTCCTGGCTGACTAGCATGTTCGGGCCCCCGTCCCCCAGCACGTTGTACAAGCAGAAACTTGAGGCATAGCCCACGCAGAGCTTCTCCTCCCACAGGGCCAGGAACGTAATCTGGCCCGGAACGGTCATCTCCCGCTGTTTGCGATATTTCTGTCGATTTTTTATTAGTTCAAATGCTATCACTGTCCGTTTCATAGCAACACACAGAAATGTGGCAGTGGCTTCCGAGTGTCCAGTGTTTGTGCAGAATAACTGGCAGCCTTTGGTTTCCTGGATTTTCACCGTGTCCACCTCGTAGCCTTCCAGGGCCGACGTGTGCAGGAGCTTGATATGCCGCTGTTTGCCTTGAATGTATACACGGGATAATATAAAATGTCTATTTTAAAGCTATTCATTTTAACTTGATTGCATTGAAAGCCAAACAAAGCTTACTGAAAGGCTCTTAAATCAGTTTCCTAGGTAGATGGGTTGAACCAGTACTTAGTGTCTTTGGGGGAGATCAAAAGAATGCTCCCACAAAATGGGGATGGAACCCATGACCTCCTGCTTATCCACTACGCCATGACAACTTCGGTTCAGATAAAATACTTTAAAAATTAACTGAACCTTTACTGTAGTAAATACTACAAGAAGTATCAACAAAATATTGAAACTTATTAACTTTTTATACAAAATTCGTACTTAAACAAATCCTGTAAATAGTGGAAGTAAAAATAAATTTTAAATGACATCTGGCTTTCTCAATGATTGTTATATTACATTTTCCAATTTATTATATTATTCTAGCTATATCACCAGTTCAAATCCAGTTATTTTCTTTATTTTCAAAACAGTAATTGTTTTCATTAAATTCACAGAAATCAGAAACAAAGAAACCACCAGGGGTGTTGCTTTCAAAAGACCTCAGGGAAGGAAACACCTCCCTTACAGCACTTCACTCTTATATAGAGTATATATGGTAAATAAAACATTAAACTATCCCAGTAGCCAAAGGTCAGAAATCCATAAAAAGAGGAGAAATCAACCCTTCTCCGACCCCCCCTGGTAACATGAAAATACACGACCTTAAAGGCACTGACATACCACTATTGAGGATGATTAGTTTTTCCTCTGGCACCAACTCCACTTGAAACACTGGCTTCTTCTCGCTCTTATCCCCAATACGTATTAGCACTGCAAGGTAACAGGACAGTTAAACACAAGTAGAAAATATATATTCACACTTGAGTGTCAATGTATCTATGGTAAACACATTGCAAGGTAACAGGACTATTAAACCCAGGAAGAAAATATATATATTAACACTGGAGTGTAAATGTATCTATGGTTATAGCACTGCAAGGTAACAGGTTGTTAAACCCATGTAGAAAACATATAAACACTGGAATGTCAATGTATTATTGATGTTCTCCAGCATCTTCCTTTTTTTTAAACAAAACCTAGCATTTAAATGACAATAAATCATTACAATCTAAATTAATATGTCCAGTACAAATCCATTCAACTGACATGTTTGTATTGATATTCAGATTATTAAATGAATGTGTAATTTTGTTCTTCATACAACATAAACATCTTACCATCTTTTGCAAGTTCAGCTATGTATGCCCCCTCTTCTGTACCAAGCAGCAATCGACTTGATTCTACATATGTATGATTACATTAATTTTGATTAATTAACTGATGTGCATGCCAATCTATTCGTATCTGTTTACATATCATATTCAACTGATTTTGTGAAATCTAGTTTGTTATCAACAATCTTTGTTTAATGATTAGGTAACTATTCTTTTAATTATTTTATTATTTAATTACGAAAAAAGATAAAATTACTTAAATAGAAAATACTTAAACATATCTGTAACATATTTAATGCATATAACACATAGATTTGACTACAAACTCTTCACAATTCAATGTGACATTCCCAATACAATGGAAGTTTAAACTCAGCAAAATTCACCTGAATAGTAACTTCAAAGCACTAATCTTCTTTGTCCAGTACAATATTATATACAGCAGTTCAGGGCAACAGATAAGGTTCGTTTTATCGTTTTTACGATTTATATTTGACAGAAAACGAATTGAAATTAAAAATCAATCGTACAGAAAACGATTATGAAAATGAAAAACAAATTGAAATTGAAATTGATTCTTCGTCGTTTTAGTTGTTCCCTTTTCCGCCGTACCGCTTTTAATTATAATAAGTGTATTGCAACCTTTAGTGCGGCCGTAATATTTTCAGTTAGTTCCTATAGGCCGGTGTAAATATAAAAAGTTACTTCAGCCGAAATAAGTTCGGGAAAAGGTTCTCTGTTCAACGCTGTTGGGTTAGGAAACTTTCATAAACAGCATGCGCGCCCAATATTTTACAATTTGGTACGAGACCCAAATCGGGAAAAGACATTGTAAAGAGTATACTATCACATTTAATAGCGCAGGTGGTGACAGATTCTGAAATATTCGGCTCAAAACACCGCTGCGATTCTGTGTCTCAAATTAACTGACACCATCGTGATCTCCACTGGCTTGTCATTGATGGAGAGGATTTGGCAATGTGAGTATGATCTGAGATTGAAAGGCAGGAGTGTTGAAACTGATTGAAATTAAATGACTCATCATTATCCATTTGTCAATATACAATTAGTACTAATATTTACAAACAACCATTGCCACTGTGAATTTATAATTACTTAATTGGAATAAGAATTGCTGAGAATTATCAATATCCAAAAATGACGTGCTAATCTGATCCAGAAATATATGTACGTTTTGATCAAATTGTAAAAAAAATAATTGACAAATAGTTTTGAGGGAAAAAACTAATTGTTGCAAAAAGCTTGCAGTGAAAACTAATTGACCCAAAATCTTATCTGTTGCCCTGGCAGTTGTGTCCCTTACCTAAGACAGCTGCAGAGTACGTTCCCTTGACCAGAGACAGAGAGTTGTCATACACCTCCTGGGCTTGAAATATCTGCAACAGTTAACAGTCCTTTTCCATTTAACATTGCAAGTAACACAGATATTGAGTTAATCATTTTTCAGCAGCATGCGCAGTGAAACACAGCATGTGGCTATGATGATCACGCATCCAACTTATGCCTGAAAACTCCACTAATGTAAATAAAACAAGAGATGTGTTTGTCAGAAACACAATGCCTCCTACTGCGCCGCTTTGATTTATTTATTTTTGTTTTTGAATATATCCATTTAAAAAATATTACTAACCTTGCAAAAATTATCTGTACCTGCCAAATGATATAAAATAGAAATTATCTCCCTTTACAGCTTGTTACTTTCATTGGATTTGTTTTTTGACCTTTGACCTTGAAGGAAGACCTTGACCTTTCACCACTCAAAATGTGCAGCTCCATGAGATACATATGCATGCCAAATATCAAGTTGCTATCTTTAATATTGCAAAAGTTATAGCCAATGTGAGAGTTTTCGGACCGACAGACCCTACCGGGGGGAATAAAAAACAACAAGGCCATGATGGCCCTGAAGCGCTCACCTGACTAACCAAATACAATCCCAACCCAGATTTCATCAAGATAAACATTCTGACCAAATTTCATAAAGATTAGATGAAAACTGTGACCTCTATTGTTTACACAAGGTTTTTCTATTATTTGACCTAGTGACCTAGTTTTTGACCCCAGGTGACCCAAATACAATCCCAACCCAAATTTCATCAAGATAAACATTCTGATCAAATTTTATAAAGATTGGATGAAAACTGTGACCTCTATTGTCTACACAAGGTTTTTCTATTATTTGACCTAGTTTTTGACCTAGTGAACTAGTTTTTGACTCCTGATGACCAAAATACAATCCCAACCCAGATTTTATCAAGATAAACATTCTGACCAAATTTCATAAAGATTGGATGAAAACTGTGACCTCTACTGTCTACACAAGGTTTTTCTATTATTTGACCTAGTTTTTGACCTAGTGACCTAGTTTTTGACCCCAGATGACCCAAATACAATCCAAAACCAGATTTCATCAAGATAAACATTCTGTCCAAATTTCATAAAGATTGGATGAAAACTGTGACGTCTACTGTCTACACAAGGTTTTTCTATTATTTGACGTAGCTTTTGACCTAGTAACTTAGTTTTTGACCCCAGATGACCCAAATACAATCCCAACCCAGATTTCATCAAGATAAACATTCTGACCAAATTTCATAAAGATTGGATGAAAACTGCGACCTCTATTGTCTACACAAGGTTTTTCTATTATTTGACCTATTATGTGACCTAGTTTTTGACCTATTATGTGACCTAGTTTTTGACTCCAGATGACCCAAATACAATCCCAACCCAGATTTCATCAAGATAAACATTCTGACCAAATTTCATAAAGATTGGATGAAAACTGTGACCTCTACTGTCTACACAAACAAATTGTTGATGGACGGACGCACGCACGCACGCACGCACACACATACGGATGCCGGACATCACACGGTCAAATAAACTCACCATGTCACTTCGTGACAGGCGAGCTAACAAGCTGCTTAAGCCTCAATAATAAAATGTTTGTTTCCCCATCCTTACCCCTGCTAAATATTTCTGCGTAGATAGGTTGTGAAACAATTTTTTGCCATTATATTTTGTCCCTGAAGTTTTACTGAAAATTAACTATATGTACACAAGATTAAATTCTTGAATACTACATGCACAGTACATCAGGCTTTTTCCGCTCCATTTTGGGAAAATGCCACACTGGAATTTTGGGAATTTCACGTCGTGAAAACCCCAATTTTGGGAAAATCGCAAAATTGGCTCAATTGGGAAAAATTATCGCATGTACATAGTGTTTCTTATATTTCAAAGAAGCCGTTAACTGCTTAATAACGACTATTTTGTTAACTTATTATTAAAATTTTACAAAATATTATGAACATGTGTGATCAGTGCAGGTTTTTTAACCTGAATTTGGGGAAAAGGCCTGGCCTTTTTTTGAGTTGTAAAAAATCGCGCGAAGCGCCGGATTTTGAGGAAAATAAGGAAAGTCTTAAATAATCATGAACATTTTTTACAGTTTTTAAAACAAATTCAAGGCAACAGATAATTTAATTATGCAATACTTTTTTTCTATTTCTACACCGGATCAGGTTAACTTATATATTTTAAGGTTACAAAAAAAAAAAAAATGTTTTTTTTTGTTGTTTTTTTTTGGAATTCGGAAAAAAAATTTCAATTGGGATAAAAACAACCAGATTTGCATTGGGAGTGGGGCCGAATTTCGGACCCGTGGCATAGGGCTGAAAAAGCCTGTACATGTACTAAAGACTGGAATTAAAATGGACAAGATTGTAAAATTATGACTAGACACATATTGCATTACAGAACGAATATATTACTAAACTTTTCATTACTGTTCTAGAAGTTTGACTATAATATTTTTTGAGGTCATGTACATTAAGTAACTTGAACATCGCAAATCCCCCCCCCCCCCCCCCCCTCAAAAAAATATCGCCCAATTTCAAATTTGAGCTCACTTGCATGATTTTAATTTTTAATGATTCGGATGATTATCACTTTTTTCGAACTATTTTTACCCATGGAGATATCATATTCCTCACGATTTTGAAACTCACTACAGTGCCTTCAAGATCTGAAAGTATCTCTTAATAGTATGATGCAAAATAATTATCCTAAAAATTATGAATACTTACAAATTTAAAGGGCAATTTATTTCTGCGTAGAAGTTTTTGCAGTTCATTAAGGGCTCCGACCCATCGTTGCCTCTCTGTCTCATTCTCCGCCAACATTAACACAGAATGCTTACTACCAGGTGGATTAAGTTCTGAAGTAGTTACCTGGCAACAACAGACTGGAAATGACTTGTGGGTACAAAATATTATAAGCTTAACATAGTTTCTTACCCTAGTTATTATGTGATATTAATGAGCAAAAAATATAAGCAGTTGCCATCCAACAAAAAATTTTATTTGCTCAATTTATTTAAATATGACAGAAACTAACAAATGTTGAAAAACAAATTCTGTAATTGTTCAGACCCATTAAGCAACAAATCAACATTCTTTATTCATTAACATCATGAATTTTCGATTTGAAAATGACATTCAAACACATTAGTAAAGTGTGTTTTGGGTGTCTGCTATGGGAGTTTTTTTGTAACATACATACCCTAAATATACATGGTATGTCTTTTTTGTTTGCATGTATGACATCTGACGGCAAAACCTGGCTCACTGAAAACTCCTCATCTCTGAAAAAGCACAAAATAATCAATACTGTTTTATTGTAAATTAGGTTTTAGTAGAATTTAACAACACTTTGTCACATTAAACATGTTGAACCATCTTTTAATGTATTATCTTGTTACATTTCAATATATATAGCTCAAAAAAAGTAGCAGCATTTCATTCTCCCACAATTTAAATATCGACAAATTGAAATTGATTGTTACTTACATTTAAAAAAATTCTCCTCACTAACACAAAAAGATAAACACGATTTCAGATCATGTTTCAAAGAATTCAGTTCCAAGCCCATATAACATAAACTGGATGAAAAGCACCTATTGCAGAACATGACTAGGAATCTTATCTTAGACTTATTCCTTTCCCCCATAAAAGGCAAAGTGAAAATGGCTTTTGCAACCACCATAAAACCAGAACATCCTGCAAGTAACTCACAGTCTGTTCAGGTTTTATGCCGTTTGCTGCTCACGATTATCTAAGGGTTGGAAATGAAGCCTTAAAAACTTGAATCTAGTAAGAAAAGTCTTAAATAAAATACAACTTTCTAAGGGTCTACAAATGCGTGAAAATACATATCTAAGTGGTGAAGGGTTAAAAGAGAAGAACAACGAGAGACTCTATATACAGACACGTCCAGCCCCTATAATCTCACCTCATGTCCAGCACCTGTTGAACAACATGACTAGGTGTTCCCCGATCAGGGGGAATGTCAAACAGGAACAGTTTGAAATCACAGACTACAACAAATAGACGGGCCCATCCCTTCTTGATACCGCCTAACCGAGGTACCTACAGAAAAACGGGTACAATCATTTATACTGTAAGGCAGGGTATCTGAAGAAAAGAATTCTTAACACAATATAATGCACATCATTTCAATTGTTGTTATCCCATTTGTTACCACTCATAGTAAGTCATACTATCTTAGTGAAATGATCTGCATGTATAGTCCTCAAAAAATAATTGGCTCAAATTCATAGTGTCCAAAAACATTACAAACATTAATATTCTTGTAAGCAGTAAAATAAAGCAAAACCAACTGTATCACAACAACATACCCGGACGTATCCTTCGTAAGCCGTCCCAATTCCTTTGTTCACATCAATTCCCATAGGCCGCTTGACTGAAAGATGAACATGGACAAATCTGAGTTAAAATAAATTATCTTATACACCAGAAAATATATTAAAACATACCCTCAGTAGCCTAGGTTTTTTTGTGTACATTTGTGAAACAAAATAACAAGAAAATAAAGATTTATTTTAGTGATCAACTAGCTATCTTATGTTAAACATCTGGTATTGATCAAACATAAAAAGCATGAACTTTTAACAAACCTTACACGTTGTTACTGACAACTAAACTGTGGTAAATTGAATACATAAAATAGTTGATCCTCGCTCTGAGAACTTATCTAACTTACCCATTTATGCCTTGTGGACTCTCCCATCCTTCTAAATAGGATCAATTTATTTCCAAAATTAGGGATGTCTAGTATATTAACTTCTATATTTAGAATATTTCTTACAGAAATTCCTTTAAGCAAACAGCCCAGACCCTGATGAGACGCCACATCATGCAGCGTCTCATCTGGGTCTACACTGTTTGCCAAGGCCTTTTTTCTAGACACTAGGCATAAATGGGTTAATGCATGTGTTTACAGTTGCCTCATATTAGCATGTGCAGTCTGCAGAGGTTAATCAGGGCTACACTTTTGCCTACAGTTTGCGTTAAGAAGAGACTTATTTTAAACAAAAAATTCCATAAAAGCAAAAGGTGTCTGAGCGTACAAACACACATTGTACTGTAAAAACCCAGTCATAAGTCGGGTTTTTTTACCTCCAAAATTTGATTAAAAATACAGTATCGACTTATGGGGTCGACCACGAATTTTTTTTAATGAAATTCGACGAAGATTGATCCCCGCGGCAATTGTTGTTGTTGTTGTATTAAACAAGATGTGTTTGTGAAACACAATGTCCCCCTATACGATGTTTGACCTTGTAGGATGACCTTGACCTTGTGAAGGATGACCTTGACCTTTCACCACTCAAAATTTGCAGCTCCATGAGATACACATGCATGCCAAATATCAAGTTACTATCTTCAATATTGCAAAAGTATTCATAAAATAAGCGATTTGGGCCACATATATTTGACCTCTGACCTTGAAGGATGACCTTGACCTTGACCTTTCACCACTCAAAATGTGCAGCTCCATGAGATGCACATGCATGCCAAATATCAAGTTGCTATCTTCAATATTGCAAAAGTATTTATAAAATAAGCAATTTGGGCCACATATATTTGACCTCTGACCTTGAAGGATGACCTTGACCTTGACCTTTCACCACTCAAAATGTGCAGCTCCATGAGATACACATGCATGCCAAATATCAAGTTGCTATCTTCAATATTGCAAAAGTATTCATAAAATGAGCGATTTTGGCCACATATATTTGACCTCTGACCTTGAAGGATGACCTTGACCTTGACCTTTCACCACTCAAAATGTGCAGCTTCATGAGATACACATGCATGCCAAATATGAAGTTGCTATCTTCAATATAGCAAAAGTTATTGCAAAATGTTAAAGTTGGCGCAAACAGACCAACAGACCAACAGACAGACAGGGCAAAAACAATATGTCCCCCACTACTATAGTGGGGGACATAAAAAACTCGTTGATTTACGACACATGAAATGTCGTCTTTTAAGTGATACTTACCAATTAATATAACCACAGTTTGCAACATTTCCATTGTTTTTATTTTCATAATTTAATCCAAAGTTTTCATGTAAGCAGGTGTTTTTTAATAACTGACCTGTGTGAATTGACAGTTTGACGTCATTAAAGGAAAGCCGCTTCCTGTCAAGAAGCCATAAAGCATCACCCTTCTCGCCGATAAAATAAGATTCCTTTAATTTGTGAAGCGACATGTTTAACCAATCGCGAGTTTGTTATTCACTGGTAATCGTCCAATTATGTTTGAGCACGTGCATAGCTCCGCCTTTTAAACTGTTATGTAGAACAAAGGTGGAGTTAGCGGTCTATTGGTTTTGTCAATCATTGTAATAAAAACGTGTTTTACCGAGGAAGTAATCAATTGTTTTGATAGATAAAAAGTGCAAAGATTTGATTACAGTGATCACAGCTAGTGTGTCATCGGATTATAAGTTTGTGGATTAATACTAGCGTGGACAAATCAGTGCAAACTTTATAATAATTTATTAATTTGACTAACACATTTGATTTGTGAAAATGCCTGGAAAACGCAAACGCCATGCGTATGACAATGCGTTTAAAATACTCGTGATAGAATTTGCGGAGCAATCAAATAATAATAATACTATAATAATAATCAAATAATAATACTGCTGCTGAATGCAAGTTTTGTGTTTCGTATGTCGTTGTTGTGTAAATTAAGATGTACATGTATATACGTCTTGGTTTCCTATGTTGTTGATTTTGTTTTTATGTGGTTCATAATGATTTGCTTGTCTATATTTTTATCTATTATTTTCGATTTCCTAAATATATATCGTATTGATTATACTACACAAAGTACATAATACACGTGTCCGCTATGTCTACGTCGCACAGGGCTATAATGACGTCATGATCTATGTATAGAATAAAAACTTCCCGTCTGTTTATGAAATTCGTGGACGGACAATTTCTAACTCGACTTATGACTTGGACATATTCAAAATCTCTGATTTTCGTATCATTTTTTACCCCCCGACTTATGAGCGGGTAGACTTATGACTGGGTTTTTACGGTACACACATGCATTTCCCAAAATGCCTCTAACTTTAACATAAGTGGAACAAGAGATGTGTTTGTCAGAAACACAATGCCCCCTATTGCGCCGCTGTGAAATAAAATTTCAATATATCCTTTGGCAGATTTAAAAATTACCTTCCTTTTAAAGCTTATTACTTCCCTTGGATTTGTTTTTTTAAACCTTTGACCTTGAAGGATGACCTTGACCTTTCACCACTCAAAATGTGCAGCTCCATGAGATACACATGCATGCCAAATATCAAGTTGGTATCTTCAATATTGCAAAAGTTATTGCAAAACTTGAACCAAAACTTTAACCAAGGTTAAAGTTTTGGGACAGAATGACAGACAAACAGAATGACAGACAAACAGGCCAAAAACAATATACCCAGATCATTCGATCCGGGGGCATAAAAATAGTACTACACTTACTTTGATCTTGGGGTATGGGACAGACTGGTGGGGCTTTATCACTACAGTGGACGTGGCAAATGTAGCCACACGCTGAAAAATGAACGAGGGATCATACAAATGTATAAGGAACTAAGTCCAAATAACCTTGAATAGACTGCAAGACTGGAAGCATATCTGCCTTACAGTGATGTCAGTGCATTAATTTTTCTTGAGACAATAAGTTGGCTTTCCTATATAAGAATTGAATCTACACAGATTGTTCATGCCTAGATGTAGCAATGAGAACAAGAGCTTTGTCACAGACGTGACGAATACCCCCACATGCCGCATTGACACAATATTTTGCATGTGGTCTTCACAAAAAACAGCGGACACCATGCTCAATTTTTAAAACGCACTAAGTGACCCCTTGACCTAGTTTTTGACCCAGAAAGGCCCATGTTCTAACTTGGCCTTAAGATCATCTCCATAAAACTTCTGACCAAGTTTGGTGAAGATCAGATGTAAACTACTTGAATTAGAGAGCGGACACCATGCTGAATGTTAAAAAACGCACTAAGTGACCCCGTGACCTAGTTTTAGGCCCGGAATGGCCCATGTTCAAACTTGTCCTAGAGATCATTTAGATAATACTTGTGACCAAGTTTGGTGAGGATTGGATGAAAACTACTTGAATTAGAGAGTGTACAACATGGTGAGGTTTAAAAACGCACTAAGATACCCCGTGACCTAGTTTTTGACCCGGCATGACCCATATTCATACATGACCTAGACATCATCTAGATACAACTTCTGACCAAAATTGGTGAAGATTGGATGAAAACTACTTGAATTAGAGAGCGGACAACATTGTGAAGTTAGAAACGCACTAAGTGACCCCGTGACCTTGTTTTTGACCCGGCATGACCCATATTCAAACTTGCCCTAGACATTATCAAGATACAACTTCTGACCAATTTTGGTGATGATTGGATAAAAACTACTTGAATTAGAGAGCGGACAACATGGTGAGGTTTAAAACACACTAAGTGACTCCGTGACCTACTTTTTGACCCGGCATGGCCCATGTTCGAACTTGACCTACACATCATCTAGTTACAACTTCTGACCAAGTGTGGTGAAGATCGGATTTAATTTACTTGAAATAGAGAGCGGACACCATGCTCAATGTGTAAAATGTACTTAGTGACCCTGTGACCTAGTTTTTGATCTGGCATGGCCCAAGTTTAAACTTGGCCTTCAGATCATCTAGATAAAACTTCTGACCAAGTTTGGTGAAGATCAGATGAAAACTACTTGAATAAGAGAAAGGACACCATGCTGAATGTAAAACAACGCACTAAGTGACCCCGTGAACTAGTTTTTGAGCCAGCAAGGCCCATGTTCGAACTTGGCCTTAAGATCATCTAGATACAACTTCTGACCAAGTTTGGTAAAGATCGGATGAAAACTACTTGAATTAGAGAGCGGACAACATGCTGAATGTTTAAAACGCACTAAGTGACCCCGTGACCTAGTTTTTGAACCGGCAAGGCCCATGTTTGAACGTGGCCTTAAGATCATCTAGATACAACTTCTGACCAAGTTTGGTGAAGATCGGATGAAAACTACTTGAATTAGAGAGCGGACAACATGCTGATTGTTTAAAACGCACTAAGTGACCCCGTGACCTAGTTTTTGACCCGGCAAGGCCCATGTTCGAACTTGGCCAAGACACCATGTAGATACAACTTCTGACCAAGTTTGGTGAAGATTGGATGAAAACTACTTGAACTAGAGAGCGGACACTTAATACGGACCAACAGACAGACCGACCGACAGACAAGTTCACTCCTATATACCCCCCTAAACTTCGTTTGTGGGGGTATAAAAAGATATTTTTAAGCAAGTCTACTTCACAGTTAAACATATCAGGTCTTACAACCATGTCAACCCATATATTAACTTAAGACAAAGTAAACAAAGAACGTTTTTTGCATTACATATATTAAATACACGTGCCTGCACTAACACTTTACAGGTCTGTCTAAATTATTAATAACATCATTTTCAACAATGCATTGAAAATTTGACCAGCTTTAAAGAACGATTAATAAAAAGCAAACATATATGTAATGATGTTAGTTCACTAACAATTTAACAAAAACCTTCATAAATTGGGAATAATTAAGTTACAGGTGAAACAAATATCAAGCATAACATGTTCGCTTGATGGATGAAAGTAGTTGTAACCAATTTATTCCAGATTGATAAGACCAACATTCTACAGCTTATAAAGGCATGCTTGAGTTGTTATCCTGGGTAGAAACAGTACTTGGGTGTCTTTAAAGACCACCCTGCGAGTGCCCCCAGGATCAGGATAAAACCCAGGACCTTTTGACTGTTGACTTTAAATCAATGCCCCCCCATATGCAAACAAAATAAAGTAGTTGGTTCAAGCCATTCCTGAGAACACAGATTACGAAAAACTTGAACCTTCCTATAAAGTGTAAATGAAAATTTCAAAAAAGCATAAAATGGCGCCTACAAATTTCAAATTTGAGCTATAGACATGGCTAAGGGGATCCTTTCAATATGGAGAGTAAAAATTTTACGTTTGAACGAAATTCCTTAGGATATTCTGAAGACTACTAGCCTACCAAAAAACTTTATCCTTGCTCAAAAGATGATGCCCGGCGAGTAGAAAAGCTTGCCTTTTTGTTAAAAGAAAGGAGCTTAAAATGAAATAATGTTTCTTTTTCACATTTACAAAAATGTTACAAACAGCATATCTTACCATCACAGGTTATGCCTTGTCTATGAACACCAACCAACAGAGACGTACAGATGTTACACTTGTTCGGCACATTAAATGTCTTGTACAGAAACTTATGCACTTTCTGATGTGGAGACTTTGGCGTTGTAGGTGGTGAACCACTAAATGGCATCCGTACCATGTCAGCCTCATTCTCAGAGGACACACTATGTCTAGATCGGTGTGGACTAGCAGATATGTGTTCATTATTTTCTTGCAGATCAGTTCTTGAGTCTGTTTTAGAGTCTGCCCTTGAATGGGCATCTTCACTACTCTCGTCTGCCAAGCTTTCATTGGATGACTGAAATACAGAACATCAATATTCAACAGTCTCTTTCCAATGAAAGCATGATCTTCGTGGATCAGTTACACTACAGAATATGATAAACAAAAATTTGCAATATGCATCACAAGAAAAAAAAAATCTTTTGCGTTCATTTAACATGTGAAGGGTCTAAATCCACAACATATTACTCAAGAGAAAAAAGTTACATAACATTTCATATTCTTTTTTTTTAATTAAAGTTTGAAAGGTCTTCTTTTTAACTAAACAAAACAATAATTATAATCCTGCATACACCAATCCAACCTTATACTTATAAATGGCCATTCAGCATACATACTGAAAACTTTCTATGCTTCTTTTACGATGTTAAAATGGCTTTTTTTTTCTATCTGCAAAAGATGCCATGTTCCAGAAAGCTTTTTTTTTCATTTCTGTTGCAAACTGAGATATCAAATGGCATTATACTAATTGTGTTATCCTATAGGGACATCGGCCTTACTGTTAGCTTCACTATACACCTATTTACTCTATAATACAATACATTTAAACAACTGGGTCTAAAGCAGATTTTTGATTGTTGTTAACTTGTTTTTTACTTTTCAAATCTGGGGATTACTTTTTCTCCTTCAAGGCATTTCATTATAGTTAAAATATATGCCATAGTTATGATGTATATATATTATGTACAATACATCTGAAAAGAAAACATTGTGATTTGATGCATGGTTTAACCACATTATTTTACAAATTTTCGTCATGTTAAGACTTAAGTTTAGCTCCAAAATTACAATTAACTAGCCAGTCTGTCCAAAAATCTCTTCACACACAAACAACGAAACTAAATCATTTTCAGATGAACTGAAATCAGATACAGACATTGAAATGTGTAACTTACTAGTGGCATAAGTGTGTTTATTAATTAGCACGGTCATAACAGATTCTCAACAGTCAATAGACGCAGAAAACACACATAACTACCAAATATATTACACCACAATTGTTCAAGGTATAGGACTTATATAATTCTACAAAACAGAAATTCAGAGATAAAGAAATGAGCTAAGAACCTATTATCTGACAGAGTCATGTAGTTATCAATTTTAGTTTTTACAGACCTGATTCTTATGTCTTTTGCCTGAAGTTTCAACCATTTAATTCAGATATCTAGTTTCTTCCTGTGACATTTTATCTTGGACAAAGAAAAAAAAAGAAAATAATGCTTAATGTTGCAGTTTTCTCAAGGCTATCTTTTTTCTTCACTCAACAGAATGCAACACTAATAAGCAAACACAGTGACTATGGTAAAATACACAAGTTTATACTACTGTCAAACTGTTAACAAGGGTCTAATTAACAAATAATCTAACCGTAATTTTACTTTTTATAAAGATGGCCAAAGAATGTTAAGAGGTTTATCACAGAACACCGAATTTTTACGCTTAAATATATATATAATATTTAAATAGTTGTTATTATTATTCTATAATTAGTATTAAACAGATTATCAAAAAACTCATTCACAAGGAAAAAACATTATTTTTGACAGTATATTACTTGACACTTAAGGGAAGGACATAGAGTACACAAGAGTTTTTGTTGCATATGCACTTAAGTAATATCCAACTGCACTGTCTCTGGGAAGGGTTCAGGTTAAATCACACCAAATATTATACATTTTTTGGCTATATCTACCATATTAATCAACAGTTCAAAAATGTATTTGGGAAATTTACCAACAATAACCATTTATATCTGAAGTTATGAACATTTATAATGTATATCCAAAAACCTATGATGGGATTATCTTTATACATGCACAATGACAAATGAGCATACATTTAATTTAAAAAATCACCTATTAAACATTTAATATGTTGATATTAACTCAAAACGTTATAAGGTTGCAATTCATAGAAACAAAAAACCTCTAGATTCACAAGAACAATGTATTATTTTGTACCTTAAGTAAAAGTAACATTTTGTGTAATCAGCAAGAAAATGGTGGACAAATTCCCCATAAAAATGTCAACAAATGACAACACAAAACATGTACATGTTCTGCATGTATTTGCCAAATTTCAATTTTAGAGTATATCCCACTTGTAATCATTTACTTTAGACCTTCAATCATGCCATTGCAAAGCTCTATACTGTATAAAATAACTTGCGCTGAGAGGTATAAAGAATTGCGAAAGGAATGAAACAGTTCCCATAACCAACAAATATGATAAAGTATTACCGCATATATTAGCTGAAAAAACATTATCAATTCTATGAACAATAGATATATATTAATAATAATGATGACGAGAGCCAGTTAATAAACAAATCCCATTTTAAAAAGCTGAAACAAAATGTGGGTTATAGTTTTTACATATAATCAGGCCAGTTGTTGTGATAACAGTCTCCAGCGAAAATTATTGAGTTTAACTTGAGTAAAATTAAGTTTAGCAGGAACATATCACCAATAACAATCTTAGAAATTACCATCACTCAATAAGAAATGTTTTTAGTATAAATGTTTCTTCTATTTCCTCAATTTCCATCATTATTTTAACATATTAATCTCTGTTAATAGACTACCTAAAATTAAAAACATACAGTGATGCAAGGATTTCTTTTATGTAATCAAGACCCCATTATTGCACAAAAACTGGCCTCTACTACCCACTCACAATTTCACCAGCGATCCATCATGGATTAAAGTAGACATTATTGCATACACAGATGTGCACGATCCATCTACATGATGATTCATACAAAAAGTTCCAACACCATTCTAAAATTCTGCAGTGCTCAGGTCAGTCTCATTAAGATCAAGCATGCTTCAAGAGTCAATCAGAGCCACACAAATGTCACCACATTGTCAATATTGCTTACATTTGAGAACATGGCATACTGTTTGACATTTTTTTGCAGACATTTGTACACCAAGACCATATTAATACATAAAAAAGTAAGATATTTTAAACTATATAAAATTAACAAAGTTTCCAGAATCAAATGTTTATATATAAGATTTACCTTATATAATCATGAATACACTTTTATTTACTAAACAATGTGCCAAAAACTTCAGTCCAGTTCGGTAACACAATTTTTTTAAGAAAAAAAACATTCATATCACGCACTGTTGATTTTGATGAGACTAAGTTTAGTCTGGATACAGAGTAATTGTTATCAAAATAATAAGCTTGCCATTCTGCAGTTACCCTTACTTCAATAGCCAGACTCATACGGCCACCTTTACCATCTTCAATCTCAAAATCAAAACACCCCTGCAACAAGGGAGACAACAATCTACAACACAACTGCTTGCACAAGGGCCACGACTCTGTTGCAGCCAATACCTCAAAAGCCTGTATCACAGATAGCACATAAGAAGTGACCAACAGCATGGTTTGTTTAACAACTAATTTTTTTTATTAACAGTTGGTCCATATAAATCTCCCTTACATAATAATAAATTGGAAGAGTTAAAAAGCAGATTTCCTACATTTTCTTGCAGAAAACCAGAAGTAAAAGTGCAGCAACAATGCAGTGTTGTATGAATTTAACCACTATTATTCCCTATTATTATACACTGTTGGTCACGCGAGAAATTGAACAATCACAAATAAAAGCACCCTGATGCATATTTCGACAGTGTGAAATGTTTGCACCACCTATGCCATGACATGTACAATCCCCATTGAGTGGTGAGGTGTGTTTGAAAGGAGACCTTTCTAGAAATCACAAACATTTTCAGGAAAAAAGCTTATCAGTGGCAAGGCATTAGTCCAATATTCATTCATTCTCCATATTAAAGTGAGGATATTACAGGATGGATGCACTGTCAATGGTAAGGCATGTACCAAACCAGTACATTCTAAGTGGAAAATGTCTATTTAGATTTTTAGAATAATGCTATTATATGTATTGACCAAGAAAACATTTCTAACGACCTAAATTATGTCAAGTGCTATATAAAGTCATCTATTATTAAATATTCTCTTAATTAGTATATGAAAATTATCTTTTTTATTAAAATAATCAATCCAAATGATGTTTCCTAACAAGGAAGTGATCCTGGAGGTCAAATAAACTTATAAAAAGGTCTCCTTCTATTTTAGTTAGAGGTCAAACAAAGTGTGTACCCTTTTTGGAGGATTTTTTCGCAATGCTGGATCCACTTTTGCGTTCTGTATTTTACCCTTTTGATAAAATGAACACACCATTTATACAGCAATATTTTACAAAACAACCAACCATTAGTTGAACTATTATAGTGAGTTAACCATCCAGGCAATTTAACAAAATTACTTGGTTAGAACATTAAAACCCCCAACATCTTTTAACAGTTCTGTTAAGTTTTAGCATTGATAGCAATCGTTGAAAAGAAGCATTTTTAAACCACTCATATCCCATGTGTACTGCAGTGAAACTCTAATAAGACGTTTAGAAGATTATGCGGTCTAAACCTACGTATGGTAGACTCCATAAAATGAATTTCAATTCTCAATTCTTACTGAAACATATACTATTGCCCCTTCATGCAAGCTATAGTGACAGTAACCAAGGGAGAAAACTTACATCATTCAATATAGAAAACTGGCCCTTGAAGTAATCAATGAGGGAGTTGGAATCTGCCTGCTCACGATCCCCTGAAATATCAAAGCATGAACATTAGCTACATATTACTGGGAGAAAGAGGAAAGTTTAACAAGAAACAAATAATTACCAAATGAAAATATTCTCTCTTGTTTAAAGAATTGATGAGACCAATTATTGGTATATATTTTAATGGTTAATAAAAGTACAGGGTGGTATAATACCATAAAATTTACTTTATATCCTTAAACAAACAAGGTTTGGCAAAAAAGAAAGAAAACTCTTATGTATGATTTTGCAACTGGTCACATAAGAGTGGGTAATCATGTGATGGTTTATAGGAGGTCAAGATGGCGACATCCATGCAGAGAAAGGTATATATTGCCGTTGTATATCCTTTATTACTTGTATCATTTTTCAAATGCCGCTCTCTATCCTGCCTTATCGGCAAGAAAGTGATAAGGGTGGATTTCGTATTAATTTCACTCTATATCTCGACTTTTCTCACTACGCAACTTCTTATCATGATCACATAATTACACCTCCTGCTTAGAAAATTTGTGGTCAGTTGAGTAAAAATATAAAGCAAATATTAATACAAAATAAATGCTAAACACTATCTTACTAGTTGGAAAGTGAGCAACATTTAAAAATTAAACATAAGTAATACAAATACATTTGTATAAAACAGCGAAAAATACACTGCTCTGGCATGGACGTCTTGATCTTGATTGGCACGTGATTACCCCCTCTGAATTATTTAAGGAAGAATACTGGTAGAATGTTCATCAAATTAATAGCTTTCTTTTTTTTAAATGCAACTTGTGTTTCTTATAGTTACTTGGCAATCTTAAAAATATTCCCCAAAAATCTGTAAAATATCAAAGTGCAATTTTATAAAAACACAGTTTTTTTGGATAAACTATTGAAACTATATTCACATGTTAACCTAAGTGATAAGGTGAAAATAACAAGCAAAATAGATACAGCCCTTAAAGTTATGTCATAAAAAACAACAAAGAGCAATAACTATTATTCAAGAAAGTGTTGGGATATGGTTCTTATGCACAGCACTTCTCCTTATTGATACATGTGTATCTATACATCAATGAAGTTTCATGTTGAAATCTTGTATAGCAACTGAAAAGTTGCATCATACAACAAGAGCTGTGTTTGTGAAGCACAGTGTCCCCTACTGCGCTTTGAAGCCGCATGGCAGCTATTTTAGAAACAAGGTTATATTTTGAATGTAAAGGTCACAGTGACCTTGACCTTTGACCTATTGACCTAAAACAATGTTTGATTGTAGATCTCAATGAGATGCATGCACATGTGAAGTTTAAAGAACATAGACCCAAGAGTTTTCATTTTATGAGCAAGGTTAAAGTTTTGGGACTGACACACATATACAATGACAGACAAACAGGCCAAAAACAATATACCCCCTGATCATTGATCTGGGGGGCATAAAAACAACAAAGGGAAATAACTCTTATTTAAGTTAAAGTAGTGTTATGGTTTTATGGATGACACTTCTCCTTATGGATATCTATACACCATGAAGTTTCATGTCGAAATCATGTCTCATATCTAAAATATAGGCCTGAAAAGTTACATCATACAGAAACAACAAATGGCAATAACTCTTATTTAAGAAAGTTTAGGGTTATGGTTCTTGTGCACGACACTTCTCCTCATGGATATCTATACACCATGAAGTTTCATTTTGAAATCTTATATGGTTTCTAAGATAAACCCCTTAAAGTCTGTGATAGACAGACTGACGGACAATACCAAAAATTTATATCACGCAGCCTTTGTTGGTGGGGGATACGAATTGCAAACTTATAAACATGAGCATTGAATCCCCACATACAATCATTGGATTTCTGTTTCTCTATCTTTTTCTTGAGCTCCTCATTTTCCTTTTTCAGGTCACTATTGGCATCCATGGCTTCGAGGAACTTGCTGAAATACACAGAGAACATGGAAGGATTGAAAGGCTGACAGGACTAGAATGAATTGTTCAATATATGAGCCTTTCCTCAAGGAAAATGGGGCTTAATGCATTTGCTTTGAGTTATCACAGATTAGCCTGTGCACTTCACACAGGCTTATCAGGGACGACACTTTATGCTTTAACAGGATTTATGTTTAGAACGGAAAATACTACAAAAGCAGAAAGTGTCGTAATTGATTAGCCTTTGTTGCACATGCTTATCAGAGCCAACAATTTTCGCTCCAACATTAAGCCCTGTTATCCCAGAATGCTGTTCATATGTCTTCCTCTTCATCAACAAAATACAGGGGATTCAGACCTCTCATATGTCTTCCTCTTCATCAACACAATACAGGTGATTCAGACCTCTCATATGTCTTCCTCTTCATCAACACAATACAGGGGATTCAGACCTCTCATATGTCTTCCTCTTCATCAACACAATACAGGTGATTCAGACCTCTCTTATGTCTTCCTCTTCATCAACACAATACAGGTGATTCAGACCTCTTCATCAGCACAATACAGGTGATTCAGACCTCTTCATCAACACAATACAGGTGATTCAAACCTCTTCATCAACACAATACAGGTGATTCAGACCTCTTCATCAACACAATACAGGTGATTCAGACCTCTTCATCAACACAATACAGGTGATTCAGACCTCTTCATCAACACAATACAGGTGATTCAGACCTCTTCATCAACACAATACAGTTTTATTTCCTTAAAATCCCTTTCTTTCAATGTAAAGCATTTAATTGAATTGCTGTGTACAAATGAAATGATACCAATCATATCAAAGGAGCAGGTGTAAGGTGCAAAAATTTATATAACATATTATGTTTAACTTTTGCTTTAATAGCTAAAATCAAACTCAAAGTCATTTACTCAAAATAAAATCTAACTGTTAACAACCACTTTTAAAATTTGGGAGAAAGGCTGAAAAGCTGTGTTTTCAACAACATCATGAATTTTTTGGAATAAATGCACCAACATTAAATGTTCATACACTGCAATGACGAAGGAATGGCAACGCATCTTAACAACAAGAGCACTGCATAACGGGTGCCACGCTCGGCTACGGGTGCAGTTTTGAATAAATGAAAGCTTGTCAGAATTTTTTTTTTTTTAAAGGTCACAGTGACCTTGACCTTTGACCTAGTGACCCAAAACTGGATGTGGCGTGTACAACTCATCAAAGTGCATCCACATATGAAGTTTCAAAGTTGTATGTGGAAGCAATTTGATTTTAGAGCCAATGTACAAAACCTTAAAAAAATGTTAAGGATTTAGCACGATGCGGACGGCGGGCGACGAGCTGGCTATGACAATACCTCAGGTTTTCTCCGAAAAAGCCGAGCTAAAAAACCATGAAACTGCACATTTGGTATCTTTTTTGTTTAAGTTAAGTGACAAATAAAACATATACAAAAGTATAACAAGAACCTTAAGGTGATAAGCATTCACTTATGCTTTCATTTTTTTAAATTAACATTGCTTCCATGAAAAAAATACTCACATTCTAACACAGTCTATGCTATTTATTCATCACAATTATATAGAGTATATTTGTTGGATTCAGTGAATTATCAATTTTAATTCACGAGTGATCATAGAAAATATATATTTTTATGATCACGAGTGAATTAAAATCGATATTCCACCGAATCCAACACATTTTCTTATTATTTGATGCTTTTTTTCACAGTTTATATACATTGTTAAAGAGTTTAACTAAAGAATTTCGCTGGAATAATGACGTCATTACGTCAAAAAAATGTTTGAAACAGTGAAATTATCAGTTTTAATTCACTGCTATTTTTCTATAAACCACCAGAAAGCATAAAATAAATAGTCACTCACTACAATACTAACCAGAGTTTTACCCGTATCACAAATCTGACTAAAAACTCCACAACGATTAGCCATATATGTTCAAAGACAAACAATTCAGAAATGTGTGGAACATTGGGCATAAAAATGTAAATGAAGCTCACTCCACAAAATTAAACAGGAAGACCATGATGGCCCTGCATCGCTCCACTGCTGAAAAAAAGCTGAAACAAATATTCTTGGCATGTGCAAATACTTAAATATAGGCCCTATTTAAGCCCATGTACACTTTTGTGACCCCCTTGGCTGGGTCAAATTTAACCCCAGGAGCATAATTTGAACAAACTTTGTAGAGGACTACTATATCTCACTACCAGTACATACAAAATGTGGTAGCCCTAGGTCCTAGAGCTAAAGACAAGAATATTTTTTTTTAAGTTTTCACAAAATAAGCAAGATATAAGCATACATGTTCAATTTTGTGAACGCGGGTCAGGGTCAAATTTGGCCAAAAGGGCATAATTTGAAAAAACTTGGTAGAGGACTATAAGATGTTACTGCATACCAAATTTGGTAGCCATAGTCCCAATGGTTTTCAACAAGATTTATAAAGATTTCACAAAATAGGCGCTTTATAAGTATATTTTGTGACCCCCCCCCCCCCCCCCCCCCCCCCCCCCCCCCCCCGCGGGGTAAAGTTGACCCCCAGAGGCATAATTTGAACAATTTCGTAGAGGTTTATTAGATGTCACTACATACAAAATTTGGTAGCCCTAGGCCCCCCCCCCCCCCCCGGGCAGGTTCAAATTTGACCCAAGGGGCATAATTTGAACAAACTTGGTAGAGAACTATTAGATGTTACTACATACCGAATTTGGTAGCCCTATGCCTTATGGTTAAGGACAAGCAGATTTTTAAAGTTTTCACAAAATAGGCACTATATAAGCATATAATCGATTTTGTGTCCCCCAGGGCAGAGTAAAATTTGACCCCTGAGGCATAATTTGAACAAACTAAGTAGAGGACTATACAATGTCACTACATACCAAATTGTGTAGCCTTAGGCCTAATGGTTATGGACAAGATTTTTTTTTAAGTTTTCACAAAAAAGACCTAAGCATATGTTCAATTTTGTGACCCCTGGGGCAGGGTCAAATTTGACCCCAGGGGCTTAATTTGAACAAACTTGGTAGAGGACTATAAGATGTCACTACATACCAAATGTGGTAGCCCTATGCCATACAGTTACAGACAGAAAGATTTTTTTAAAGTTTTCACAAAATAGGCTCCATATAAGCGTTTGTTCAATTTTGTGACCCCCAGGGCAGGGTCAAATTTGACTCCAGGGGCATAATTTGAACAAACTTGGTAGAGGACTATAAGATGTCACTACATACCAAATGTGGTAGCCCTATGCCATGCAGTTACGGACAGAAAGATTTTTAAAGTTTTTACAAAATAACCACTGTATAAGCCTATATTCAATTTTGTGACCCCAGGGCGGTTTCAAAATTGAACCCAGGGGCATAATTTGAACAAACTAAGACGAGAACTATTACATGTAACTACATGCCGAATTTGGTAGCCCTATGCCATACGGTTATGGACAAGAAGATTTTTAAAGTTTTCACAAAAAAGGCCTTATATAAGCATATGTTTAATTTTGTGACCATCAGAGCAGGGTCAAACTTGACCCCAGGGGCATAATTTGAAAAACTTGGTAGAGGACTATAAGATGCCACTACATTCCAAATTTGGTAGCCCTAGGCCCAATGGTTATGGACAAGAGATTTGTAAAGTTTTCGCAAAATAGACCCTATATAAGCATATGTTCAATTTTGTGACCCCCGGGGCATGGTCAAATTTGACCCCAGAGGCATAATTTGAACAAATTTGGTAGAGGACTATTAGTTGTCTCTACATACCAAATTTGATAGCCCTAGGCCCAATGGTTATGGACGACAAGATTTTGAAAGTTTTCACAAAATAGGCCTTATATAAAAAGTTTCAATTTTGTGACCCCCGGGGCAGGGTTAAATTTGATCCCAGGGGCATAATTTGGACAAATTTGCAAGAGGTTCACCCCAGGAACATTCCTGAAAAATTTCATCAGAATTGGACCAGTAGTTTATGAGATGTTTAAAGGAAAAGTTAACGCACGCTAACGACGGACACATGACCATGACATAAGCCCCGCTGGCCTTTGGCCAGTGGAGCTAATAATATTTTACTGACTTACCAACCGACCAAAAAAAATCACCAACAGACGTTGTGACTCAATATATATTTCCTTTAAAACATTATTTGTAGGGAAAAAGAATCTCATAGCACATCAAAAACAACAACCCAACCAAACCAATCAACATACTTCTCCATGAGGCTGAACTGGGCCTTCAGTCTGTTCAGCTCCTCACTTATCTGAGACTTGGCCTGTATCTCGCTGTTGAGACTCGACTGCAGGTTCAACAGCTCCATCTTGTCGAGCCGCTGGGAGCGCCGGTTTCGCCACCGCCGCCCGGAGTCCTCCCCAGACACACCCATGACCTTGAGATTCTCCAACTCCTCGGTCATCTTGCCTGCCAGCGCCTGCAGGTAACCCCGAGCGTCCTTCTCATCACTCACCCTGCAACAAATCATGAGAGCTCATAAGGGCCCAAAACCATAAAAAGTTAAACCACAGGCTGTTCTGGTTTGATGCTGGTTTCATATAGCCATTTTCACTTAGCCTGTGAATTGAAAAGGGTTAAGGAGGACTTTAGTTACTATCTTAAAAATGTTAATTCCTTCAATCCTTGGCCAGCTTAACTGTATGTTAATGTAGTTTTATATGGGATGATCTGATGGCCTGTTTGAAGTATAACACAATCATTTTCACAAGGTTGAGCAGACTAAACTTTTATATCAATGGCATTTTCATAACCATACATGAATACTATACTTTACAAAACTATTGGACTACTAAGATTACTATGAATGACACATACTGGTTTAAATATTCAAAAATAAAAACCTGAATAACAATATTCCATATTACAACTATAAATTTGAGGTACTTTATTCACACATTGGAACACATAATTATGTAAAGCTATATTGAAAACATATTCCCCTTCACAACTAATCACAACCAAGCTTTGCTAAGCTACACACCACTTGATGATTTCCGAGATCTGTGCCTCCCACTGTGCGACAGACTCTCGTTTGTCGTAGATTTCCCTCATCTCTATCTCCAGTTGACTCTTCTCTCGTGCCACAAAGTCCAGTGTGCTTTGCATCTACATATTCACAAAGTACAATTCAATCAAACATCGATCTTCTTGCTTTAATATAATTTAATTTATTCCTTCTTTTATAAACAAATACTTCAACTACAAAAGCATATCAGTACATAAGACATGCATCAGAATAATTATAGAAGTTCATATTTAAAAGCAAATAAATAATAAAAACAAGTACTAACATGTATTAAAATTGTATCATAATATGAGCAAAAATATCTTCATTTAAAAAGTCATTGTTCTCAATTCAGCACTTTTAATTAATATTTTATTACAATTATTTTCCCAAGTTTGGTGTTAGAAAATTGTGATAATGGTCGCAGAAAGACAATAAAATGCAATATTCCTTCATGTACGATTTCATTATTTGAACACACACCATTCTTTCATCAAAACCACCCAATGATAGCCACTCACATTGTTCATTTCATCCCGCAATCGGTCGTTCTCCTCCTTGAAGGTCTCATTGCTTCTCTCCTCCTGCTCAAAGCGAGACTTGAGCTGTGTGAGGCTGGTCCTCAGCTCCTCTATGGAGTCCTCCTCTGACTGCTGGGCCTTCAGCTGGTTGATCTGATTCATCAGGTCCTTCTTGCTCAGCTCCAGCTCCTGTACCGTGTAGTTCAGGTCGCTCAGCTCATTCTGATGTTTTGTTGTCAGTCTGGAAACACTCTCCCCGTGTTCTAAGTCCTTCTTGTTGATTTCTACTTTCAACCTGAAACACATTTGCAGTTGTTGCTGCTTTATTGTTCATAATGTTTTCTTTTAAATTTGTTCAATTGTCTTCTTTTGAGATTTTTTTATGGAAACAAGAATAAAGCATGCTTAACATTTTTTTGTTTTTCTGCATCATAAACATAGAAAAGCAGCACTTTGTGGAAGCATCACTACTTTACACTGAATTCCTTTGATATTTAAAGAGAGTAAAAGATAAATTGTAAATAAGAGCAGAAATAAAACAACAAATTGCTTCTCAAAAAGTACCATTCTAAGTTCATGATTTATAAAATTAACTGCTAGAGATTTTTTATATTTTCAGAGAAATTCATTAAATGGGCCATCATATCTTCCAGTTACAAAATTGAGGACCCTTATTTTTTTTCAATGATCTTTCCACAAAAATACTCTCATCTTTAGCAATACCTGTTGATTGCCACTGACAGCTCTAGACTTGCAGCACTAAAGTAGCGCCATTTAAACAAACAATTCCAATAAATCTGAAAGTGTCGTCACTGATAAGCCAGTATGGAATGCACCGGCTAATCTGAGATGACATTTGACGCATTTAGCCCCATTGTCCCTGACCTGCTGATTTCCTGAGATAGCTCCAGACTGGCTGTGCTGGACTCCTTGCCGGCCTGTTTCCTTTTCAAGGCCTCCACCTCCAGCTCCAACTCCTGGCCGTTTTCCTCTGCACGCTCCCGCAGTTTACGCTCCCTGTTCGCCTCTGTACGCAGCTCCTCAACTTGGGACTGCAGCTGAGGACAGAGCGAAAGTCATGCAATCTTATGGTTTTTAGTGAAAAGTTAACGAGCCTTCAACTGAGAGAACAGGTTTTAATGCATGTGCATAAAGTGTTGTCTCAGATAAGCCTGTGCAGTATGCACATTCTAATGAAGGATGACACTTTGGCCTGAACTTGAAATTCGCAAAGAAAAAACTTCCTTATAAAAGCGGAAAGTGTCATCTCTGATTAGCCTGTGTGGACTGCATAGGCTAATCTGGGATGACACTTGATGCACCAGCATTAAGCCCTATTCTCTTTTAGCAAGGCTCAAATCTTTCATTTCAGATCTATTTGGAAGTTCTATCAAATTTAATTTGTTATTCAATATTTCTTTCCGAAATGAATCATTTTGTCAAGTTTTGTATTATTAACTGTGATTTTTTATAACATTAATTCTGTAAAATACTGTATTATGGCATAAATCTTATTTAATTTTTTTTGTACATAAACATAACTTAAATGATAACAAAATCGTCTTGCCAAAAACGAACTAAACAATTATTGAGATAAAAACTACCACATACTTCAAAAAGGCTTTTCTCAGTCCGCCGTCTTTCGTTTTTAAGGGTTTCTGCCTTTCGTTTGTACTCCTCTGTCTCCTCTGTCGTATTCCTCAGATCTCTGGTTAACTCCTTCACCTTTGCTTGAGATTTCAATAATCTGAAAGAAGTATAAAATATGTTTTACTTGTCATTGATTACCGGAGTATAAATATAATTGATATGTTAAATTGAACACTTATCATTGATACTTTGACCTTTGACCTGTTGACATGAAATCAGAAGAGTTTCTTTTTTTTTCTCCCAAGTAAACGTCATATCTATTTACATGTACATGCTGCGGCCTGCATGTAGGTAAACGTTTTCAAGATAACTCAAGGAAACAATTGGTCAACAGACCAATCGACTTACCGACGGAGAGACAGGTGCATAGCAATATATCTTACCAAAATACCAAATTCACACACGAAACTGAAACCAGCATCACGGTGTACAGAAATACTCACGCCTCATTAGAGTCAGTAAATTGTTCAATGGCTATCTTCTGTTTGGCTACAGCATCTTTGAGTTCGCGGGCCTGCTGCTTGTACTTGTCCCTCAGATCCTGTATCTCTTTCTCCAGAGCTGCTTTCTCATCCTCAATCAGCTTCAGTTTACGCTCAATGTCAGCTTTCGCCTCTTTAGCCTTCCTCAGGTCCTGTTCCGCTATTGTGATCTCAGACTGGGACTCTGAAAATGGAGTCAGTAATATATCATTGTTTTTGGTTTAACATAAAAAAACATCCATTGCAATCTCCACAGACTAATCATTGATCACACTGTCTGTCTAAACTGGAATTCACTAAAAAGAGACTTCCTTTTAACAACAAGAAATGTGTTTGTCAGAAACATTATGTCCCCTTTTTCGCCGCTTTGAAGCTATATATTTGACCTTTGACCTTGAAGGATGACCTTGACCTTTCACCACTAAAAATGTGCAGCTCCATGAGAAACACATGCATGCCAAATATCAAGTTGCTATCATCAATATTGCAAAAGTTATGGCTAATGTTAAAGTTTGATGCAAACACACAAACAAACACACAAACAAACCAACAGACAGGGCAAAAACAATATGTCCCCCACTATAGTGGTGGGGGACATAAAAATATACATTTAAAGCAGAAAGTGTCGTTCCTGATTAGCCTGTGCGGACTGCATAGACTTATCTGTGACGAGACTTTTTGAACCAGAGAGAGGATCATTTATATGATCTTACATGTCAGGGGAATCGCACAAAAATGATAATATTCATCGACTTTTGTCTATATTGTGTATCATATGTAAGCGTACTCTTGGGCTTTAAGCCAAATGTATTCTGAAATAAAACCTTAACACCAAATAATTCCATTACACCGTCGTTATTCCAGCATTGAGTTCATATTGATGCTTCAAATTAAGGTAGCATCATTGATCTCTTGTTAAAAATGGTTTGCCAAAAAGCATTCTGCAGAACACCCTCAAAACTTTGAAGTGCATCATATAAAATATGAGGCCCATGAAAACATTGTTTACCTGCCACTACTTTATGCAGTATGGCCACCTCCTCCTTGCACTGTCGAATCTCTGCCTCAGCAGCTCCCACAGCAGCAGAGGCACCGCTGGCGTTGTCATTGTTCAAACGCTGGATTGTGCTGGTTGCCTCTGCAATATAGCAATGAGCGTGTGTGTGAAGTAGATTTTGTTCTAGTGCATCATTATTCTCCCATTATGGCCATCACCCAAACATGAGTTGTAAGTTTGATTACAAAAGTAGGCGATACAGACAGGAAAGGATCTCTTTGTGTTATGCATGATTCATCTTATAGATTGCACCTTTGCCCAATCTCTTATGCAAAATACTTACAGGGTAAGTGTAAGTGTACAGAAAGTCAATTGAAATTGCAGCCAGAGTTCTAGTGCAAGGGATTTCCTCAATAGAAATGAAGGGTTTATACACTCCATACAAAAATTATGTTTAACATACATGTATAAGTAATTGAAGTATACACTATGATGTGCAACCACTGGCTTTTGGTTATTACATCTAAATCAGACTCATGTAAGGTAGGAAAATGGTGTTACAGAGAAAAACCTTCCTGAATTAGATATTTAAAACAAGAGCACTGCCTTGCGGGTGCAGACCGCTCATCTATTTTCTTTTTAAAGGTGAAGGGACTCTCAATTTCAATCACAAAGGAGGGAGGGGTGGAGTGAAGAGGGGTGTATAGTGTGGGGGTGTGGACATTTATTACATTATCTTCCAAAAATGCGGAAAAAAAATATAAAAAATTCGGGGGTGGGGGGGGGGTGGGGGGGGGGAGGGGATTTTTGGGTGCGATGGTTGGACGGTATTTCAAAAATAAAATAATAAAAATAAATATTTGTGTTTTTTAACCGTTTAAAAAAAAAAAATTGGGGGGGTGGGGGGGGGGTAAAGTGTGAGGGTGTGGTGGTCATTTGTGAGATGATCTTAAAAAAAAAATTGGGGGGGGAGGGCACGGGGGATGGTTTGGGTGGAGTCTATTGTGGTATGTCAGGTAAGAGTAGTTTTGTCAAAGTATCAATCAAATCTTATCATAAATAAAGAAGTTATGGCAATTTTAGCAAAATTTAATAATTTGACCTTGAGAGTCAAGGTCATTCAAAGGTCAAGGTAAAATTCAACTTGCCAGGTACAGTAACCTCATGATAGCATGAAAGTATTTGAAGTTTGAAAGCAATAGCCTTGATACTTTAGAAGAAAAGTGGATCAAAACACAAAATTTAACCATATAGTCAAAGTTTTTAAGTCAAAAAAGGGCCATAATTCCGTAAAAATGACAACAAGAGTTATGCAACTTGTCCTTTTGCTGTACCCTTATGATAGTTTGCGACTGTTCCAAGTATGAAAGCAATATCTATGATACTTTAGGGGTAAAGTGGACCAAAACACAAAACTTAACCAAATTTTCAATTTTCTAGGTAAAAAGGGCCCATAATTCCGTCCAAATGCCAGTCAGAGTTACATTACTTTGCCTGCACAGTCCCCTTATGATAGTTAATAAGTGTTGCAAGTATGAAAGCAATAGCTTTGATACTGTAGGAATAAAGTGGACCTAAACACAAAACTTAACCAAATTTTCAATTTTCTAAGTATAAAAAGGGCACATAATTCTGTCAAAATGCCAGTCAGAGTTACATAACTTTGCCTGCACTGTCACCTTATGATAGTTAGTAAGTTTTGCAAGTATGAAAGCAATAGCTTTGATACTTAAGGAATAAAATTGACCTAAACACAAAACGTAACCAAAATTTTCAATTTTCTAAGTAT
Source organism: Dreissena polymorpha (assembly GCF_020536995.1). Taxonomy (NCBI): domain Eukaryota; kingdom Metazoa; phylum Mollusca; class Bivalvia; order Myida; family Dreissenidae; genus Dreissena; species Dreissena polymorpha. The sequence continues at coordinate 144,452,085 of NC_068357.1, forward strand.
AAAAAGGGCACATAATTCTGTCAAAATGCACGCCAGAGTTATCTAACTTTGCCTGCCCAGTCCCCTCATGATAGTTAGTAAGTGTACCAAGTTTGAATGCAATAGCATTGATACTTTCTGAGAAAAGTGGACCTAAACACAAAACTTAACCGGACGCCGACGCCAACGCCGACGCCAACGCCAAGGTGATGACAATAGCTCATATTTTTTTTCAAAAAATAGATGAGCTAAAAATTACCACTTTTCATCAAGAGTATTTCATGTCTCCTTTACCTTTATATTTAATTTGTAGTTCCTTCTTTTCCCTCTCGAGAGCTGATATTTGTCGTTTAAATGCATCAACCACCAGTGCTTCCAACTGTCCAGTGTCCACTTCTGCACTATCCTTTAGACATGCATTGTCCGAGATTAGACTGAAAACAACACAATAGTCAAAATTGAATGACGGTTCACAATAAATAATGACAAAGGCCCACAACACAAATCCTCATAAGTAAGATATCAGCTGCACTCTGGCAAAACCAGGCTTCAGGCATGTGCATAAAGTATTGACCTTGATTAGCCTGTGCAGTCAGCACAGGTGAAAAAGGCACAACACCTATCTCCTATACTGAAATTTTACTTTTAATGAAAATTCAATAAAAGCGGACCATTGTCACTAAATAGACTGGTCAGAGTGCACAAATCTAAAAAGCAGCCATTTTTCTCCTTTTTTTTGGGTTTCAATATGTTCTTTTCAATTAATTCATTGATAATGATATGCCAAAAGAGATTAAATCTTATTTTACTGGTATATCAGAGTGGATATGCCCCACCTACCCCTCCTACCACACACACACCAGAGCTCCAGATAAGGTTTTGTGAAATTCTTAACGTTACTACCAGATTTTCAAAAAGAATTCTTAACTCTGAAATTTTATTCTTAACGTTACTACTAAGTTTTGGAAAATAATTCTTAACTTTTCTAAATGACCTAAAAATAAATAATATATGGTTATTTTCATGCAAAAAAATCAAAATAAACATACTGTGAAACCATTATTATTCGTCAGACATTAATTTTCGTCTTTTTCATCCTTCGACCGATGGACGAATTCAAGATCCTAACGAACAATCATGTCCCATATTTGAAACAAAAAAGACTGAATTACCATAGGCATGAGGCATTTAAAACCAGCGTAATCAACGCATATACACAGGGCTCGAAATTAACACTGGCACACTCGCAAAATGAGAGAAAAAAAGATTGCAAGGTAAGTTATAAGCCACAAGTATTTTTTGCAAGTAAAGAAATAGTGAAAAAAAACGAGTTATATTGCTAAATGCGTTCGACGGCGTGAACGCTAAACCGTAGGTCAATTTGTTTGAACGTCAGAATACCCATATGCGGAAGCGCGCACCTTGTTTGTAGACTGGTATACTTTAAGTACAGATACCCGGATGGTATTGATACAAAGAACATGAAACAGTCGACTATTCACACTCAAGTTAAATCCGGTTTTGACACAAACGGGTGTACATTATACAGTGTACTGACAACTGACATTACCTGTAAAACGCAAATGCAATAAGGCTGTATTGAATGCGTCGATTTCGTTTAGGTATAATAGTGTTGATTAGCGCTAATTGTTAAAGACTTTATTACCCATTGCGTGTATTGTGTTTTTCAGGGGTGTTGCAGATTATACAGCCAACACGCGGCAAATCCGGATTAAAGACAATACTATTAAACACAATTAAAATATGACGATGTGTGATCAACACCTGACTGAAATATATTCTGCGCTTTTATTACAAATTAATAAAGAACATATTGATTTGTGTTTGGTTGTCCGTGATTGTAATGGAAAAAAACTAATTGGCAATTGGCTTCGTTGTTTAAAACACTCGTTAACGGTTATTCAGTCCCACTTATCCGCTAATCATAACAAAGAACGTGTCAATGACATAAAATAATAAGGGACAGTTACTATCGCCTGAAATAACAGACTTGTTAAATGGCATATGTCAAACAAGGCCCACCTCTTGCAAGTGACTACCAAGTGTCACCCCTCTTTCCCCAGCACGATTTTTTCGCAACCGCGTATTACATGCATTACAAACATTACTAACAAATGGGACGCTTTTTTTTCAAAACCAGAAATGAACGAATTTAAGTGCTGACGAAATAGTCATTTTGTTAAAAAGGACGAAATTTCGTGCTGACGAAAATAAATGGTTTCACAGTACTAGCAACTTTATTTATACGAGTTCAACAGTGTCTATTCAGTATTATACAATTTTATCTTTCAAATACCTTCATGTGCCCAAACTGTGCTAAGATTGCATGCCTTTGATGAATATTTACATATTTCACAATTAAAACGAGTCTCCCCTTCAATCTTTTCAACGATTAGCCACGTGAATTGTCCCTTCCACTCGTTCAATGTTTTTTTGTGTTTTTTTAAAGTTTGGACCCGTCGTGTCGCGTTTTTTATATAGCTTTTCCGACTGTGTCCGCAACTGAACATACAACATTGTATAAGATCTTTTCTATAATGTCTTTCTTAACATTCAATTTCGGCTCACTTTGCGTACAATATGTTTAAAGCGTGTTTTTGCACGCTTTGCTTTTTTTTAGGACGCTCTCCGGGCGCCGCCATTGTTTTTTGACAGATAGACTGTACACGCCGCTTTTGTTGGAAAAAATGCACTTTGTTAAACAAACCCGATAAAAATTCTATATAAGCACCGAAAATATCTTTAATATGTGAAAATAACTCAATATTAATCAATACGAACCGATGTAAAAATAATATTTGTAACTTGATTTTGTAATTTTTAATGGTACGACAAGATTTGAAAATAAATACGAAACGGACTTGAAAATAATTCGTAATTACGAAAATACGACCCTTATCTGGAGCTCTGACAGACTGTTTCTTTTCGCCTTTAAAGAAGAGATTTTTGTTATTTTATATATTATTTATGATGATAAAAACAAATCCAGACTAAGTGATGGGTTAAAATATGACAGACACGAACATTTTCACATGAAAAATACCATCACCAAGAACCCCATAATATAAACCATAGCAAAATACACTAGTAATAGTTGTTTCTTTGAATTAGATTCATTTCTAGTGTCAGTAATAATAAGTATTATCCTGTAAGACAGCAATATTGTTTAACAACCAGTATGTGCATAAATGACTTACCAGTTTTTGGTGAAAGTAAAGCCAACAAATGGAAGATGATGCCCTTTGAAAATGCCATGGGTTGATGGAGGTACTGTGTCCTGAAAAATAAAACAACTATCTGTTAATATACAATAAGAACCACAGAAGAGGATTTTTTAGGAAAAAAGAGTTCCATATTTATTGATGAAAAAACCACTTAATTACAAGTACATAAACATAAATATCTAAATGAAGTGACCACTTAATTATAAGTGCATAAACATAAATATATATCAATGAAATGACCACGTTAACACAAGTAAATGTACATAAATATATAAATGTTTAAAAAATGGTCAGGGTCTACACTTGTCTCATGTAGGTCTTTTATATTTTAAGGGCTTTACAGCAAAGCAAAATATATTTAAAAGAATTTTATGCACTGGTTTTACATGCCACTAAACAATTAACAGTGTACATACTGTGTGTTTAAATTCCGAGTCGTCAACATCAAAGTTGGATGTGTCTGTTGGACTACTGACTTCTGGGACGAATGGGGCTGTCACTGAAGACATTACAAAACAATATTATAATACATGCAAGACTATTGCCAAGCAATGAAGTCCCCTACTGGTGAAACTCCTCCATTTTCAGCAATATTTCTAGTCTATTTGTTGCCATAGCAACCAGAATCCTTGACGTAGGAACAAATTAAAATGACGTGCATAATCTCCATATTGCCATCAGTCCATGTTTCAAGTTTCATGAACAAATATGAAGAACTTTCAAAGTTATCTTTGCAGGATCCAGAAAAGTGTGACTGACTGACAGACTGACAGACAGAAAGACAGAGCGCAAACCATAAGTCCCCTTCAGTAAGGGACAATTAAACAGATGGTAAGTTGTTTTTAACAATCAATTCTTGTGATTAGTTAATGTCACGTGAATTTAAACAATCATTAGCTTACAATTATAAACAAAAAGAAGGCTATGGTGTCCCCAGAGCCCTAAACTGAGTTTTTGAGTTCATCATTTGAAGAAATGACCTGCTGATCTAGTTATTGAAGCAACTAGACCAAGATTAAAACATAGAAATGATATTTTACAATTCTGACTACGTTTCCTTAATATTGAAGCATAACGGTGTCACTTTATGTGGAAACATTTGATTTGTTTCACATCTGATCAGGTAACCTAGTTTTAGAACTTGGTCTAGACATTGTCAAGATAACTATTCTGACCTGGTTTCTTCGATACAGTCATACATGTGGTTTCTACAGTGGTTAAAAGGTTGTCCGAGATTTGACCTGGTGACCTAGTTTATACACCCATGTTTCCCAGATTGACACTTGTTTTTTTTATAAAGTCAAGATAAACATTCTGACCAAGTTTAATGAAGCTTGAGTCATTAATGTGGCTTTTGGACATTGGAGCAGTTTAAGTTCTTTTTTTAAGATTTGACCACTTGGCCTATCTGTATAATATACGTGACCCAGATTGGAACAAGATCTAGATATTGTCAAGACAAACATTCTGACCCAGTTTCATCAAGCCAAAGCTATACAAGAGCACCCCATAGCAGGTGCCAATGCTCGGCTGCGGATGCAGTTTTGATAAATGAAAGCTTGTCAGAAGAATATAAGAGGTCACAGTGACCTTGACCTTTGACCTAGTGACCCAAAAATGGGTGTGGCATGTAGAACTCAACAAGGTGCAGGTACATATGAAGTTTCAATGTTGTAGGTGGAAGCACTTAGATTTTAGAGCCAATGTTACGGTTTAAGCTCGGGGGCGGCGGACGACGAGCTGGCTATGACAATACTTCGGGTTTTCACTGAAAACAGCTGAGCTAAAAATTGGCCTCCAGAGAAGTTATAAAAAATTACTAAGATTTTGCATGGGGACCTAGTATTTGGATGTACGTTACCCAGATACAAACTCCGCCTTAAAACTGTCAAAATCAAAAATGAAATTATAACAAGGTTTTTCGAACATTGGACTTGTTTCCTATTTTTAAATGAACATGACCAAAATAAGAACTACAATTAGAAAATTAGAGCCAAGATATTGTCAAGATAAACACTCTTCCAAAGTTTCCTCTAGATTGAGTCATAAATATGGCCTCTAGAGTGGTTACAAGGTTTTTCTAAGATTTGAGATGGCAACCTAGTAGATTCAAACATATCCTAAACATACACATTCTGACCAAATATTATCAAGATTGAGTCATAAAATAAATGTTGCCTCATATGTTGCAGAATAGTTTTTCTAAGATTTGAACCAGTGAACTAGTTTTTGGATGCTGAGATCTCAGATTCAAACTAATTCTATATAATGTCAACATAAACATCGGAAACATGTTTCATCAAGAGCCATGTAACCTCTTGAGATCAAGATTATATTAAGATTTTACCTGGCGTCATAGTTTTTGGACGAACGTGACCCAGATTAGAATATTGCCTAGATATTTTAAATATAATAATCTGAATAAGATTCATCAAAATTAAGTCATTAATGTGTCCTTAAGAGTGTAAACAAGGTTTATCTAAGATCTGGCCATACTTTTATTTATGTCATATGAAATTGTACACACACAAAAACCACCATTGTGGATAACCCATAAAACACTTCAAGCACCAACAATTTACTATTCACTAAAACATACAGAGTTTCCAATCAATACTTGATGCAACTTCAATGTATTATAAACAGAACTATTTCCCAATAAATCTCAAAAGCACATCTTTAACGCTTTTCCACTGAGAGGCAATGTGAAAATGGCTATGCAAACAGCATAAACCCAAAACAGCCTGCGAGTAACTCGCAGTCTGTTCAGGTATTATGCTGTTATCTGCTCATCAGTATCTAAGGGTTGGAATGAAGCCTGTTAAAACTTGAATATAGTAAGAAAGGTCTTAAATTAAATGTAACTTTCTTAGGGACTACAAATGCGTCAAAATATGTATCTTAGTGGTAAAGGGTTAACCAACGACACACAAGAACAAAATGGATTGCCAATAAACAGTTTAAGCAACCTAACACTAATATTAAAATACTGCAGCAAAAATTCACTGGAAGTATGACTCACTTTCTCGAATGTTGTCCCAGTCGATGCCCTGGAACCACTCATGGTCTTTGAACTCCTGGACCCCTCCCCTACCAAACCGGGTCTCTGCCGAGCAGATCAGTCGCTTCATGAGGTCCTTAGCAAGGTCTGAACAGTCCTCTGACTCGTCTATGTCCGTCGGGAACTCAAACCGAGTCTGGGAGAGAGATGTATTGTGTAAGTATCATAAAACAGCATACAAACCAGTGTTCTAAGTAAGCACTGGCAGCCTGCGATTTAACTGGTTACATTCTATCTAGATGGCAACTTTCTCCAAAATATCAATTGCCATGGAGCAAATACACAAGTTTTATTGCTTAGTTGCTGGCTACTTGAAAATATAACTGAATATATTCTGAAATTTATCTGGAGAACACTAATACCAGGGTTTTTTTTCCACTTTTTGGGAAGATAGCCCATGGCTTTGGAATTGGGAATTTTATCGGCATTTTCATTAAATTGGGAAAATAAATTCATTAGCCTTTTTTTCCTCACGAAAAGTCCACTGATAAGAGAAATACTAAATTTGATATAACCCTTTATAACAGGGTTCGCCAAAACCGTCGGTCCGCCGGTCCTGACCGGCAAATTTTTCTAAGGACCGACAAGTGATTTAAGATTATCGGTCCGACTGACCGACACAATCGGATGAAAAATGGTTTCAATAAGATCACTCAAAGTGTATAATATGCTATTGGATTAATAGAAGGTAAATGCTTTTTATTCAACTTCTGTCATTTTATTTGTTCCATTTAATTTCTCCACAACAAAAACCGCATGAAAACTTGTTTCAACAGGCATTTGTGAGCATTTCTGTTAAATAATTTCATTATTATATTGTTCTGAGAAGGATATATTTTAATTTACACACCAACAATTTCTGCAATCAAAATTAAATTTTTCACCCGATGTACTTTATTTCGGATATTTTAAAATTCGGACATAGGGATATTTATGTTTTGATTTCTTGTTGATAGTTTGTAGCAATATGTTTTGTGTTATTTCAGACAACAAGAATGGATGTAGGTAATTATCATGGGCCTTTCTATCAAGAAAAAGGTGTGAAAGACATTCATTTAATTGAACCTGGAAATCAACTACCTCAGCAAAGAGAAAATATTTTAACAATAGGTGTTGTTTTAGAATCGGCTAATAAACAGAAATTAAAGTCATCCAAAGTAGTGTGAATGGGTGTGTGCAATTAAGTCAAACTTGATTGGATGTCACCCTAACTTTTCAAGAACACGGATTTGTAGAGCTGTGCAGGCTATAAAACAGTTTGACAAAAAGAAGTCTAAAAAGAATACCTTTGGTTTATATGTGGTTTATTATTAATATAATAATTGTTTAGTGATATCGACTTTGGACATGTTTTTACTGTATTTTAATGTGATCAAAACCAATAAACATCAAAAAGGTACTCTCTTTTGTTGTGTTTTGCTGTTATAGTTAAGTCGGACAGTGGGACTGACAGAAACTAATTCGGACTGACAAAAATGTCAAGTCTGTCAGTCCGAATGACTGACAGATTTTTCAAGTTTTGGCGAACCCTGTTATAATCATTCAAATTAAAAGAACAAAATCGTATAATACTTTGTTAGATGTAATTGAATTAAAATTGAGATAAAATACACATAAGACTTCTTTAAAAAAATAAATAAATAAATAAAATTTTTTTTTTGGAAATTGGGAATTTTTTGCCACATTTTGGGAAAAAAGTATACTTTTTGGGATTGGGAACATAGCCGAATTTCGGCTATAAAATCGAGCCAAAAAAAAACCTGAATACAAAAGTCTTCTTTAAGTCAAAATCAACTTTCAGTTCTTGTCAGTTTTCCCTTCATAGTACAGTCCACTCTCTTTATCTCGACATCGGATATATCGATATTCTCGATATGTCGAAGTTAGCTCAATGTCCCAAATTTTTTCCTTCTTTATCTATATAAATAAACATCGCATATCTCAATTTTCGTTATGTCGAATAATTCGATATCTCGATATAAAATTTTGTCCTGAGTCCCGATTTTACATGCATTTACTGTGGTTTATCTCGAAGTGCGATAAACTGTTCCAGTGTCGGCAAAAGGTGAGAAATTTTGTCTTTGATACTTCACCGTCCCGCTTCGCCAGGCTGCTCCCGATACTGTGCGGTAGGAAATTGATCCGTTAATTGCATCAATGATCACATGTGTGTAATGTCGTCAGCCATTAACACTTGAGTAAGGCCTGTCACTTTAACTGTCACTTTAACATCAATTAACTGCAATTAATACACAGCCTGCCGAAAGGACGAAAGACTAATTGTTTTTACAAACAACATTCCAAAATGCATTGAGTTATATTTTTGCATATATAAACCAAATTTGCAGAATGTTGTTCTATCATTGAACTCCAACAGTCATTATCATGGCTAACTTGAAAGAATATTTTGAGTTGTCTGTCGATTGAACTTTGCATTTCAAACTACAAAATGTACATGTACAGTTCAGTATTCTGGAACGTGATTTACGCATGTTCAGATGGAAAACCCTAATCTTGATTGGACGTCAATTGCATCATAACTTTAAATAGCAACATTACCGGATGTTTACTTGACAGTTTAGAATAAGTATAACAGCAAGTGTTCATGCAATTCTGAAATACTTAAAACGTCATTTTAAGCATTTAAATAGCAAAATTAATCGTGCTTCGTAAAAACGCGTATATATCAGGTAGAGTATTATGCCACACGGTGACGGCTTTAGTAAGACCACTTAGCAGGTATTAGGATGTTAACAAGAGGGCCAAGATGGCCGTAGTTCGCTCACCTGAGAGGAGTCAGTTCATTTAATCTTTACCAAACGTCAAACTTGAACTAGATATTGTCCAGACAAACATCCTGGTCAAGTTTAATCATTATTGACTGACTAATGGGGTTATTTACCCTCGGGACTTCGGTTAAAAACCATTGCCCGAGCACACTGCTTAACATATAACTCTGCTTAAAAAGGTCGAAAACGGCCATAAAATGGACAGCCCGATTTTACTGGGCTGTACCATTGATATAAATATAAAACTTTGCAGTGTTGGTGCGGAGCCTTAATAAAAAATCTATTGGTTTAAAAACATATAACCTTTATATGAAGCGTTAAAAAGACGCAGTACTTTACAGTGGATATGCCTATCGCTGTTAAAAAGCGGCGTTTTAATTGGTTGATGCGCTTATAGAACGATGGCGCTGATTGGCCGAAATTTCTTATTACGTATTGCCAGTAGGTCAATCCGTTTTATAAATAGATTTTCCCACGGCTGAATTTGTACTTTAAGAAAAAGTAAACAATAATAGTCTATATGCAAAAAATATAAATGAAAGAAAAAGATGATAAATCCAAAAGAACTTGGACTTATTTTATAGCTATAAATTATTATGTCTATGTTATGTTACTGTGCTTATTATTAATTATTATCATTAATATGATGTTGTTATTGTATGTTATTGTTTGTTTTGTTTTTTAAGGAGGAGAGAGAGAAAGAATAGCCCAATTTTTATAAGTAAAGATGGTGAAAACACACATACTGTTGTATGTGGCATCATCATTACCAGACCCATTGTTCAGTATATACTGCAATGGGTTTTGTTGGAGTCTTTAGACTTTGTGATCTGTGTTTTAAATGTTAGAGTCCAAATAGGACTATTTAAATATAAGTCTTATAGAAAAAGGGATACACTTATGTGTATATGTTTGAATAATACAATAGTAATACTTGAGGGTTTTCCAGATCACAAAGTGGTTGAACATTGCCACAATATGTTAACATACACAGTCAAGTACCATTTTTATGAGTATATTTAAGGTTTAAACTAAATCATTATTGAACCAAAACTCTGGCATATAAAGTGTTTTTGTAAGATTTGACCTGGTGACCTATATTTTGAGTTGACCCTCCTAACCAAACATCAAACTTTGCTTACAAAAATAAATATTATGACAAAGATTCATAAAATCTGAAACAAAATTGTGACCTTTAGAGTGTTTACAAGGATTTTGTATAATATAATGAAAATTTGGACAATCTAAGGGCAATTATTAATTATGGCATTAATTATGTGATTTTGCTCATTATCAAACTTGACTGAGATCTTTCAGCATCTTTGATCAAGAATGCTTGAGAAATGTAAATGCTAGAGTGTTTACAAACCAAATGTGGACAGGCGGACGGTGGACAAAGAACAATCCTAAAACCTCACCTGAGCAATCAGGTGAGCCAAAAAGTGTGTTTCACCGATCTGAGCCATTTTCCAACTTGTCCGAGAAATCAATAAAACCAATGTATTGACCAAGTTTCACAATGATTAGGCAAAAAATGTGACTTTTATAGTGTTCGATCACAAGGTTTCTCTCTAGTCACATAAGAAAAACAAATGTTCTGACCAAATTTCATGAAAATGTGGCCAAAAGTGTGACATCCTTAGTGTTCACATGTTTTCACTATATACATATAGAGAAAAATGCCCTGCCCACTGGCGGCCATGTTTTTTCCTCGATCTGGACCATTTTCGAACTCGTCCGAGATATCAATAAAATCAATGTTTTGACCAACTTTCATGATGATTGGGCAAAAATTGTGACTTCTAGAGTGTTTTTCAACGGACTGGAACCACTGTTGAACTCAACCAACATATCATTAAGACAAACATTTTAACAAAGTTACATGACGATTGGGCATTAAATGTGACTTCTACAGTGTTCACAAGGTTTTTCTTTTTTTTGACCTAGTGACCTAGTTTTTGACCCAGCATGACCCAGTTTCGAACTCGGTCGAGTTATCATTGGGACAAAAGTTCTGCCCAAGTTTCATATAGATCGGACGATAAAAGTGGCCTCTAGAGTGTTCACAAGGCAAAATGTTGACAAAGAACGACGGACGACGGAAAACGGACAAAAGGCGATCACAAAAGCTCACCATGTGCACATTGTGCTCAGGTGAGCAAAAAACAAGGTAAATTTTCGTCTCCTTTTTTCTTTGAAAACGCCTAATCGGATATCTCGAACTCTCGTTATCTCGATATTTTTTCTTGTTCCCGCAGACTTCGAGATAACGAGAGTGGACTGTATTTATAATTAGGATGAGAACAATCCTAAAATAATAGTCATTTATCCTTAATATATTTGTTAATTGGATTAAGAAACATCAAGATCCAAATGTCAGCCCCTGATTGCCAGGTAATTTTTTACCGAATTCTAAAGCTCTACAATTGATGACTGACAATGAAGACCACTTACCTGATGGTTCATGATCTTGCCGTATGTTTCCACGAGGGATTCCGCATAGAATGGTGTGCAGCCATACAACATCTCGTACATACACACGCCCAGGGACCACCAGTCACACTCTGGACCATACCTCCCATGACCGTCCTCCATTGCCTGGAAATATAACCACTAGTGTTGACCCCTGCAATCCCCATTTTGACATATAATATCAATTTATAGTGCTGGTTTTCAAAAGGACAATTCTGAAAAACCTGACATATATATCAGAAAAAAACAGCTTTGCAAAGTGGGTTTCTATGTCTATTTCAGTTAAAACTTCATCCATGCATTCATGACAAAGATATGCTCCAAACAAAATGCTTGACATTTTCTTACAGTATTCTAAAACAGTGACCATGCAAAGGGATAAAGATTTTTTTACCAGACACTTAAAAAAAGGCTTTTTTTTTTAAATTATACCATAGGTATGGATCTTGAGTTCAATTGTTATGGACCAGTTTTTGTACAAAACACAGCTAATTTCAATAATTCTACCGTAATTCATTTTAAGCTTTTACGATATATATAACATTCACTTTAATGCATAACAATTGCTTAATCTCAACAATAAATCACACTCAGTCACCTAAGCATCAAGTATAATGAAGGGTAAAACCTAAGATGCGTGCACAAACCTACCTGATAGCATCATATTTCATTGCTCACCCGTATCATGTATAGTCTGATGCTCTATTATTGATAAACAGGAAGAGATAAATAACATTAATGATTGAATGACGCCACAAAAACTAATGAAATTCAAGTTTTGAAGATTGAACTTTTACATAACTTAAAAACTTTCATGGACTTATTCACACAATTTCTTATTTGTTTAGACAATTTACCTGTTCCCTTCAATAACAAAAGCATCTGGACTAACAAATGCCCATACATTTCTATTCAAGCATTTTTAGTCAGGATGCAATATCCTATACATATATAATCGGCTTGGATAAAGAGACAACTATGAAAGGGTAATTTTAAGTTTTGTAACTATTCAACATGTTTTGAATATATATATGAATCAAGTCATGAATATTTGATGTGTTTCTGACATACACATGCCCATACACTTCTGTAATAGCATTTGTAGCCAGAACTTAACATCCTGTATGTAACAGAGCTAACCGTAATAGGGCAGTTTAAATGCTTATTATTTAATCATGTTTAGTTTACAAAAATACATTAATTAATTATTTTGTGTGTTTCTGAATTTTAGTAGGAATGTGCTATTAATGAATTTTTCATTTACATCATTGCTATTGATGAGAAATGGTTACAGCCATATTCTTGGGAAAAGTACCGGTACCAGCTGACTGCTCAATGGATAAATAAAAGAGCGCAAAACACTGAAATTACAATAATTCGCGTTGTGAAGTCTTCAGATTGTGAATTGGAGTATTTGATTTGTTGCTAAAAAATACCTAAAAATTGATAACTAAGTGATGCCAAGTTGTCAATATTACATTTACATTGTACTTAGGTTCAAGCCATAGAGCTTGAACAAAAACATTTATTTTTGTAAACCTAAAATTGGGATTTTTCGGAAATTTTTAGTTTTTTTCCCAATTGGGAAACTGCCCTTTGTCAGTTCTTTATAAAGAAGGGAAAACAAATCACTGAGTTAAAAAAATTCAATTTTATACTTTGTGAATATGTCAACCAATCAAAGGTCCCTGAAAAAATCTGTCACTGATGACAAATATCAATGGAAAAAACATAAAAGCTCCACAAAAATAATTTTCTGAAACACATCTTTGGAGAAATTACATACCTCTACTATCTATACTGGAAATACCCTAACTATAATTTCTTAGGGGAAATAACCTACCAGTAGTAAATCATGAGACCTGACCAACCTGTCATATTTCCGGGGAAATAAACCTACATGTACACTTAATATTTCAGAGAAAATGACTAATTCGTAATATTTCAGGAAAAACTGACAAACCTCTAATATTTCAAGGGAAATGGCATACCCGTAAGATTTCAGGAAAATGACATACCTGTGATATTTCAGGGGAAAAACCTACATGTAACCTTATTACTTAAGCGAAAATGATCCACCCGTAATATTTCTGACGAAATAACCCACCCGTATAAATCAGTGGAAATAACTTAATGTACCTGTATTATTTCCAAGGAAATAACCTACCAGTAAAATTTCAGTGGAATAACCTACCCGTAATATTTCAGGAGAAATATAATCCGGAGTGCCGACAGCAACTGAAGACTGCACCGTACCATCCTCCAGTAATTTCAGACAAGAACCAAAGTCAGCTAGCACAATATGTCCACTAAGGTCTAATAGCACATTATCAGGTTTTATGTCTCGGTGTACATACTTGAGTTGATGTAACGAGTTTATTGCTAGAACCATTTCGGCTATATAAAATTTGCACATATCCTCTGGAATTCGATCTTCAAACTTGCTTAGCAGTGTCAAAAGATCTCCTCCGACATAATAGTCCATGACCAGATACTGAAAAGGCACATAGTAATATTACACAAGAAATATCTTAATATCATGATCACATATAACATGTTTATGGTCAGCAGTACATTTTAAACAATCAGTGACCATTTGAAAACTATAAAAGAGCACAAACACTACAAATTGAACAGAGTAAAATTGTGTTTTGTTTCCAATATTGTTTTTGCTTTATTTAATGAATTAACAAGAAGATGGCATCATAACAGATTTAGTGTCTGCCTATGAATGGATCAGGTCTTGGTTTTCATCTCCACTCTAAGAGAATTCTCCAGATCTCCCCTTAAAAAACAAGTACTGGTTCTATCCAGGAAAGACTGTCTTAATAAACGTTAAACTTTCTTTTCAATTCAGCAAAAATGAATAGGCTTTAAGAAATAAAGCTATATTTCAGACATTTGTGACATAAACATATCAAAGGGTTGTGTTATGTAAATATTAGGCTTAACTTATACTAACACATACAGTTGCTTCAAAACTACTACCAACAAAAAAATACTGAGCTAAAACAGGAAGTAAATTTTGGCTTACACCTACAAGACTACCTAACAAGATACCTAGTTGATTTCGATAAATGGTGTTTTCATTGAAAAACATGCAATGTCATTAATAAAGTCATAAAATGAAAGTCGCTGTGCCATTAAGGATATGGTGTCCATCTTAAGGATGGGGGAGGGGGCCATGAGTTTAATTCCCAGTGTGGGAGCGTTCTTTCCATCTGGCCCAAGAGACACCAAGTACTGGCTTTAACTAGAAAACTGTACACAAGACCTTTTCTATAAGCTTAGGGATTTCAATGCAATCTAACTCAAATAAATATGATTGAACAAAACTTTTTTTAAATGCTGTCTACCAAGTAGTTATCATCTTGAAATGCATAGTGAAGGTTGGTAATCCAGCGATGATCTCCATAGACTAAGACATCACGCTCTTCTTTAAAACAGGCAGTCTGAAACAACAGCAGTTCATTAGCATTCACATCATAATATTGTTATTTATCTATTGATGCAAAAGCACATGACATCTTTAAGATCATTTTAATTTCATTTGATTCAAATGTATTACCATATGAAACAGTTTTTTAGATCATGTATTTTTTTCAATAACAAGACAGCAAAATTGGCCTTATGTGCTCACCTGAAACCCTAAGGAACATAAATGTTCTGAGCGCCTAAAGTTCACAAAATTTCATGATAGACGTATAAGGAAAATGGCTGCCATGTTTTTAATCAAACAGTTATCACTTTCAAACTCAGCCCTAATGTAAACACTTGTTAATGTTCTGAGCAAATTTCACAAGAGTGGGAATCAATGTGACTTCTTGAGAATTAAAATAATTATAGTTTAGCAACACAAGTAAAACTGCCGCACATCATGGCGGCCATGCTTTTCAATGGGCAGGAACCAAATCTCAGTTGTCTGACAAATAATTACAATCAAAGTTCAGAGCAAGTTTCATGAAGATTGGGCAAACGTGACCTCCAAAGATTTCACAAGCTTTTTTTATTTCATTTAATTTAAAAAAGTGACCTAGTTTTTCATCTGAAGTGGCCCAGTTTTTAAGTAAGCCGAGACTATAAACTCATCTGAGGTTTCAGTAGCACAAATGCTCTGACCAAGTTTCATTAAATAATAGGAATATAAATGTTGCCTCTAAAATGTTCACAAGCTTTTTCTTTTATATGACCTAGTGAATTACATAAATTATGGTATTTAATCCCCATGACCAAGTTTTAAACTCCGCCAAGATGTAATTGAGACAAATGTTCTCATGAATTTTCATGCAGATTAAAAGTGGCCTCTAGAGTGCTCCAAAGGCAAATGTTGACAATTCAGGACTGACAAACGACCCACAAAAGGTGATCACAAAAGCTCACCATAAAATCACAGATATGAATAAATAATGAACTCATTTAACTGCACCCTTTACCTCAGCTCTTTTCAACATTTCCCATTTGTTTAGTATCTTCATGGCATAGACTTTTTCTGTGGATTTCATTTTCACGACAGCAACCTCTCCGAATGCACCGCGACCAATGATTCTGACTGTTTCGAAGTCATCCCGAGACAGGCGTAAGTTCTTTACTTTACTTACAACAGGTTTGACTGAAGTCATGATAAACAAGTTATGTTAGAGGTGCATTATAACAATGTTATTTGCTAAATTAGTAAAATAGAGGCAAGATTTCTTTATTTGCTCTATGTATAATGTTTAAAATATGAACAAATCGTTTGCTAACTGTTTGCCCCATCTGACTAGTAATGCTTGCATTTCCAAAGTGGTTTGGAAAAACGCTGACTGTACCAGTGTATAGGGTGGACAGAATTTGAAAAATAAAACAAAAAGAATAGACGCATGAAGCAGAATTTTCAAATAACTATTATACATGTAAGAATAGCTGCTTAACCACCCTGAAATTTCAAGGATTGATCTCAAGTGAATTTCAAAGTTTCCAAGGAGAAAAATGTGTGTCACTCACTGATGTCGACAAACTCTGATATCCTTTTCTCACGCCGCAAGGCGGGACTCTGGCACTCATCGTATAGGACAATCAGGATGTCAAGCAGTGTCTCAAGGCTCAGGGCAGTCCCGCCAGAGTTCAGAACACCCCCTGCAATACACAGATGCATGGACAAGAGTTAGGGGTGCAAAATGGACAAAACTTAGTGGTAAATACAATGTAATGGACTAGAGTAACATTAGTGGTCCATGATGGACAAGAGGTTGTGGTCTAGTTTAGACAAAATTTAGTGATCCATAATAGAAGAGTGATGTATGGACAACAATTAGAGATGAAAAATGGACAGGATTGAGTGGTCCATAATGAACGAGGGTTTGTGGTCCATAATGGACAAGAGTTAGTGGTGGATCATGGATGAGAGTTTGTGAACTTAGTGATACATAATGAATAAGAGCAGGGATTTAAATTGAAACATAATCTTGCTTTTTGATGCAAGCATTTTGATTTTTATTTCAATTTTGACTCCTCCATATTACCTTCCTTGCATCACTTTAAAGCAAATGTCACAATTAAACTAACAGAAACATGTGCTTTATATGACAAAAATTGTGTGTATGTGTGTGTTTTAAGTTATATACTCAAATTTATACAAAGCAACAATTGTGTAGCAATCAACAAATATATAGAAACAAAATACGCTATCTAGACTTTAATATTTTGAACACTAAAAATTTCATTCGACCCCTTAAATTGTTAAGAATTGGATCATTTGAATCCTGGTTTTCAAAAGCCTTTAATCCCTGACAAGTAATAAGTCTATTATGGACAAGAGTTAGTGGTCCATAATCAACAAAAGTTAAAGGTCCAAAATAAGCATGAGTAAGTGGTCCATAATGGACTAGAGCAGGGATTTCAATAGACGCAGAATCCTGCGTTTTGACGCGAGCAAATTAAGAATGACTCGTTTTTGACGCAACCTTTTTTTCTGCCGTGTGTCATTTTGACGCATCGTAAATTTGACCCGTGTGTCAGTCAGCTAACATCTCAAGTTACATGGTACATGAAATTAATGTTTCAGTATTTAAAACTCGGTCTATAATCGAAGGAATACCCCGGGCGTTGTTTATCTTATCTCATCTCTTCCAATACACATGTCACCGTCTTAATAGTGCGTGCGCACTAACTGGGTAGCAGCAGTGATTACGTGATGATTGATTAACCATCCGATAATTGCAGGTTTTTTTGCAGACTTTGCAGACGGCACGGTTAAAGAAAGTCGGCAAAAATAATTAAAGAAAAAACAAAATTGATCTATTTATTACGTAGATCCACTATTAAGTCCAGCGAGTTTTGTCAGTTTGTTAATCCACCAATAATTACGAGTAACACCTATCTTATATAAACTGGAATCACACTTCATTTTTTTTATACTAACAAGTCATAATACTACACATAAACATTAAGAAAACACATTTCCTCAATATGATTTTAATTTTCCAAGTAGAATTAAATTGCTATGTCATGACCTTCGACATTGTAAATGGCGGACGTATTGTAAATTAAAGGGATCTTTTCACGCTTTGGTAAATTGACAAAATTGAAAAAAGTTGTTTCAGATTCGTAAGTTTTCGTTTTAGTTATGATATTTGTGAGGAAACAGTAATGCTGAACATTAACCATGCTCTAATATAGCCATTATATGCATCTTTTGACGATTTTAAAACCTAAAAATTATAAAGCGTTGCAACGCGAAACGATTGAATAATTTGGAGAGTTCTGTTTTTGTCGTTAAATTTTGTGAAACTACGAAGATTGCTTATATAAGGTATAAAATACGTCATCAATGAGTACACGGCGGAACAGCTCAGTAGGCTGAAGCGTTTTTACTTCAGGACTCTGGCAGGACTCCAGGGGCACTTTTCGAAACCTGCTCCGGTCAATGTTCTTTTCCTTTTTTTAAATTTTTTCTTGATTTTTTACTGGAGCTTTTACGATCCAATGTTTACATTTATCAATATAAAGCATTTAATGAATAAGTTAAAAAAATGCCAAAATCTGTGAAAAGGCCCCTTTAACATTCAACCCGCGTTTAATTAAAAAAATGGTGATTCAATAATGGAGAAAGCATTAACTGGATTTAACAAACATTTGATAAGGTTTGTTAAACCAGATAACAACAAGGAAAATTTGGATTATTTTAGTTTAACTACTACTGGTAATGCATTCTTAAGTGTATATATTGCGGATATGTATAGTATTCGGATAAACAGAAATAGATATACTAGATGTTCCATTCATTAAGATTGTGTTTTTGTACAAAAGCTATCATAGGGATGATGATACTATAATGAGGATAAATATGTGATGAAAAAGTGCTACCGGTACATATCTTAATTTACTTAAATGTCTTAAAAGACTAAAATGTGTTATGATGAAGTAGATTTTAATGAGCATTTATTGTTTTTACAAAATAAACATTCTATAGTGATAGAAATAATAAAAGTTGTAAAATGAACATGTTTTGTTTTTGAAAACTAAAAAGTCGATATTGTTTGCAGAAATTATTGATATTTTGTTCTTACGTGTGTTTACCAATTCATTAAAATATGTTGTGTTATGTATCATGGTATTTTTATTTAATAAAGCAGTATCACTTTTTAAGATATTGTGTTACTCTTAGAGCATATTTTTATCTAAAAAATGAATAACAAAGACAAAAACACAATTAACGCGCTTCAAAATGACCCCAGCATTTTTCAATTTGACTCCTCAAAATTTCAGTCCAGGGGTCATTGACTCCTGGTTTTTAAAATCTTTTGAAATCCCTGCTAGAGTTAGTGGTTCATAATGGACAAGAGTCAGTAGTCCATAATGGACAAAAGTTAGTGGTCCAAAATCAACAAAAAGAGGTCCATAATAGACAAGAGTTAGTGGTCCATAATGGACAAGAGTTAGCTGTCTTTAATAGACAAGAGTAAGTGGTCCATAATGGACAAGATAGTAAGTGGTGTATCATAAAAATTAGTTTAATTTATACCCAGGGTTTGCTCACACTTTATTCAAACTAAACAATGATTACAAATGAACTAAGTCTATGGCTATATAATTGGACACAAACATTTTTATATTCCACAAAACAACTACCAGGGTAATTTTACTTACAATACACATATTCCATATAAAATGCTACAGATACATGTATACCAGACAGGCAAATTCAGGCTATGGCTCAAAATCATGTTATGTTAGAATGACTCAAAATGCATACACAACTAAATAAACTGATGATCAGATACAATTACGTACATTCCAATTACATGTGTATTCTGTGATTCTCAAACGAGTAACAAGAACTCTTCTTCACATTATTATATAGTTTCCATCAGTTATTGGTGTTAATTTAACTTTCAAGTTTGTATTGCTAGTGACATATCAAATTATCAAGAAATATTCAGCAAAACAAAATGAACTTTCACAGAATTTTTTTCTCCGCTAATAAAACATGACTGCGACAATATTTTTGAGATAAATATGCCCACTGCCATTTGGAAAATAGCTTTATGCAAGAAGACATTACTGAGTCAGTGCAACTGTATAAATGCATAAATTACCATAAGACACAATAATACTAATTCTCAACTTTAAATAAACATGAATATGCTTCATAGAAACAAACTGCAATAGTTCACCCAGAATAATTGCTTGGATTTTCTTGGATTAATAATGCCATGGCCTGAAATTGCTAAGCGAAAAGTAATAAAATGGGCATCCTAAATAGGTCAATAACATTGAGTAATTGTTTGAGGAGTGGCAAATTACATTGAATCATTGATTGGCCAGATTGTACTCCTATACTATTAACTGGTCAAGTGAAAAATGGACTACACACTAGCTGTCTGGAAATAAAATGTGCAAGAACTGACAATACAAGCCTCATCCATGTGATTTCTAAATCCCTCAATTTAACACTTTATCATTGCAGTCCTTTAATTGCATAAACCCATTAAGATATTAGTTAACATGCTTTTAGGCTTGAAATGTTCAGTTTCAGTGCTAATTTAATTTTGTTTTTCTTGCAGAAAATGGAATTTTTCCCACGGCCATTTGGGTATTTAGTAGTTTTTCCTGAATAGGGAAAGTACCTTTTACGGGTTCTTTAAAAACAAGGAAAAAAATGCTGTACATGTATATTGAGACCTTGCTTGGCTTTTTTTTTTCCTACCATTTTGGTAATGGGGCAGTACACCGGTAGTAGCCCTTCGAATTGGGAAAAATAATGTTGTTTTGGCTTAAAATGGGAACAATTTAGTTGTTGGTTTTAACTTCCAAATCAGGACTTACTCCATGGCTACAATTTGACCTATTTGGCAAAAGAAAATTCTATTTGGCTACAACTTTTTCTTCAGTAAAACAAATAAAGTAGCCAAAAAAAGAAGAATTTTGCCATAGCAAGGCGAATTTGGCCTAAGAAATTTTTGAGCCAGGGGAAGCCCTGCAAATACTTCCAAATTGAGATTTAAATGATTTAAACATTATATTTGCTAAAGTAAAACTCATAAGAGCCTAACAGAAAGATATATTGAATCAATACTTAGATTTCGTGTTTTTTTATTAATTTTTTCATTCGGAATTTCATGCAGTCATTTGGGGCAAGAATGTATGATAAGAATTGTTGGCGAAATTTTGCCTCCAAATTTGAGAATGGGACTGCATTTGGGCCATCAAATAAATTTCATTACATATTTTTTTCCTAAGAATGGTTAAATTTTGGTGAAATAATCTGTCTAGGTTTCTTACAACATGCAGACCATACCACAGTAGCAAGGTCAAGGTCCCTATTTATCAAAATAGAAAAACTGTTTCAGTTCAAAAACCCATATTGAAAAATTACTGAAAACTTACAGCACATGTAACTTTTTGGTATTGAAATCTTAAGACTTGTTATTAATCTCGTCTGAATGGTGTATTATAAAGTTATAAAGATATGGTTGTAAAACATTGGTGTTATTTGTAACCAAATTAAAACAAATAGGTTGATTTTTTTATATAAAAATGCAACTTACAACAAAATTAAAGTAGTTATTTATTTGGGAAAATCTGGGAGTCCAAAAAATTTGATCTTACAATATAATAAATTAATAGGGCCACATAAGCCTGATTGTTTTTTTAGGCCAAAAAAGCTTGTGGGGCTGAATTGACCTAGGTTTTTTTAAATAGGCAGAAAAAGCTTTGGGTCAAGCCCTGGGGTAATTGCAATAATTCAACTCTAAGCTGTATAACCCAAAGGGTTGCTTAGAGTTGCAATGCGCAATCTGCCTTCCAAAGGGTACAAAATTTGATTACTTATGCAAGGAATAAGGAACACTGAAACTTAAAAACTTATTGTCATTTACATGTTTTAACCACATACCCATGTAAATGGTACCATTAAAGCAAAAAAATTTGCTTTTTATAAACTTTGTTTTTCTCTCGCACTCTCAATCCACCATCATGAAAAACTGTTCCAATGTTGCCAACTTAAAGTGTTACTATCGATTAGGATGCACTCATCATCAGAGCTCCAGATAAGGGACATATTTTTGTAATTACAAATTATTTTCAAGTTCGTTACGTATTTATTTTAAAATCTTGTTGTACCATTAAGAATTACAAAATCAAGTTATGAATATTATTTTTACATCGGTTCGTTTCAATTTGAATTGAGTTCTTTTCGCATGTTAAAGATCTTTTCGGTGCTTATATAGAATGGTTATCGGGTTTGTTTAACAAAGTGCATTTTTTCCAATAAAAGCGGCGTGTACAGTCTATCTGTCAAAAAACAATGGCGGCGCCGAAGAGCGTCCTAAAAACAACTGCGAAGCGTGCAAAAACACGCTATTAACATATTGTACGCAAAGTGAGCCGAAGTTGAATGTTCAGAAAGACATTATAGAAAAGATCTTATACGATGTTGTATGTTCAGTTGCCGACACTCGGAAAAGCTAAAAAAAACGCGACACGACGGGTCCAAACTTTAACAAAAAACAACAACATTGAACGGGTGGAAGAGACGATTCCTGTGGCTAATTGTTGAAAAGATAAAAGGGGTTACCCGTGTTAATTGTGAAATATGTAAAAATTCATCAAAGGCATGCAATCTAAGCACAGTTTGGGCATATGAAGGTATTTGAAAAATAAAATTGTATAATACTGAATAGACACTTTTGAACTCGTATAAATAAAGTTGCTAGTATGTTTATTTTGATGTTTTTGCATGACAACAGCCATTATTATTTATTTTTAGGTCATTTAGAAAAGTTAAGAATTATTTTCCAAAACTTAGTAGTAACGTTAAGAATAAAATTTCAGAGTTAAGAATTCTTTTTAAAAATCTGGTAGTAGTGTTAAGAATTTCACAAAACCTTATCTGGAGCTCTGCTCATCATACAGAACACCAATCTTTTGCACCTCGTGATTTGTGACAGGGGACAAAAATTCCACTCGTCCGCTCGTATTGACGAGTGAAATCTTGAAAGGACGAGTGAATTTCCGTAAAGCTCTCGTCCTACAGGACGAGTGAAAAAAAACTGATGTTAAAATATGTATTTTCTGACCAGTAAGACTCTTTTTCATTAAATAAAATCATTTCTTAAAGCATATCTATTCCGAAAGTAGAACGCGAATGAACCGGAAATCGTAATTGTAAATTTCATACAGCAGGTGCGCGTTGTTATGCGAGACTGTGTCCTGAGTAAATATTGGCTTTTTGGTGTAAACTTTGCGCGTCCAAGTTGACAGGGAACCATCTGACTTCATTCACTGTAAGTATTGATTTTTTTAAAGAATTATTTTACTGCGAAGTACGGTTTTAAACCAGTCTGAATTTCATCTGAAAAATGTCTGACATACGAGCGTTCTTTAAAGGGTGCAGGAGCGATGTTCAACCATCCGAAATGGAAAGCACGCAAGCATTAGAAAAAGAAAAAACAAATTTGTTTTCATTTATTTATTTTGTGTTCCTCATAAATAAAGTAAGTTAACATTTCTTCTGTGATCAGCTGGCATGAATAACTAAGTAAGCAGCATTTTAGCAGTGATTTAGGAAACATTGTTAGTCATATCAGTCCTTTGCAATCTTTCTTTCACACATATTGAAGGACAGGTGCATGTGTTTGCAGGACGAGTGAAAATTTTAATGCACTTGTCCTGCAGGACGAGTGCCATTTATAAATATTTTTGTCCCCTGTGTGATGTAGCTTAAGTGAATAATGATTGTTGAAGATTAACACTGTTTCATATTTTAACATAAAGAGGTCAACAAGACTAGTGCGTTAAAACATTTTTTTGTTTTTTAAGGTATGCAAAAGATAATGTTAGTAGGTTGCCATTCAGGTAATTTTAATGTGTTTTTGAAATTTATCAATGGTTTTCCATAATTTGTCACAAACGGAGTCTGTTTAGGGATGCGCAATGATCAGTTGCATAGAACTGGGGTTGTGTTTATGAAGAAATACACATGGACTGCTAGAGCAGTCACAACAAAAATTATCTAAGGCTCTGGGAGTATGTTTATATGGTCTATCGGTCAAATCCTGGGGTGGATGAGAAATGGAGCGGAGTCCAAAAATTCAACCTTCTATTTTGCTTGATCTTTCCCCTGACTCATTTAATGAATACAACAACTCACCTAAATAGAGGCCCTCGAGCTTCTTTAGGCGTTGTTCAACTGGTGAAACCTCCATCACTCAATTGTCAGTGTTCCAGTGCCATCACAGAGTTTCGCCGTATCACTCCAAAACGAACAACACGCTAAATGCAATGTTTGAATTGTTTTCTTATGTCATTTTGACAATTCTTATTTCCATAACTTGCAACATATTTGCAAATTAGAAAAGAAAATTCATGTGTTCCCCTTCCTCCGTAATTTTGACGTTTTTGTGTTGTTTGTCAAAACAATCGTCGCAACTTTCAGCTTGTGTTACTGGTTAATTAAGCGTTTTGATTGCGAACGTAAATAGCAAACACAATTAAAGATGTGTGACCTTTACAAATACTTTACTCGTTCCTTTTGTCTTTTAGACGGCGAAATAATTATGCCTGGAATTATTACTCATCGGGTCAAGTTATTTGCCTTTCGATGTCAATATGGCCGACATAAAATAAAGCGATGCATTATGGTAGTAAAATACGTCACTAATGGTTATTTTCCACTATATGTTTACATACGAGGTTATTGCCACAATAAAGCTGTTGTAACATGATTGCACGTGTCAGCAAAACTTGTTGTTTTATGTTTCACAAACAAGCAATTAGTACTAAATTTTATCATTCCATGAAGTTTTAGATATTTATAAATATATTAAAACTTAAAATTTTACAGTTGTGCAAACCAAACGATACTCCTGTAACATAAACAAGTTATCATTCTTATCAACACTGTATTTATTAATTAATTATATGTACTTTGTTTGAGACAAGAGAAATTAAATTAAGATGAGTAAAATATGGGTCTTTGAACAGTCAATTCAAAACATAGAATTTTATTTTAGAAAGTTTGAGGTGGCAAGAACCCTTAATATTTTATAAGCACTTGTAAGTAAATGGGCATATCGTCTCATCACCGTCATCCTCCTCATCACAAGGATAAGAATCTATGTTTTAATTTTTAGTTATGGATCTATATGCAAGCGGCTTCGATATCATTATTGATTGTTGTGTAATACAACTCGATTGGCAATTCATCCATCCTAATCATTATCTACGGCAGCCAGACATGGACGCTTCACGCAGACACATAACGCAGGATACAGACATTTGAACATAAATGTCTCTGAAGACTGCTACGCATCTCCTACACGGGTTGGATACGTCAACAAGCACGATTCTCTGTGCAAGACTGTTCTCACGGTCACGCTAGAGGGATGTCGAGGTCAAGGACGTCAGAACAAAGCTGGATAGACAATGTAAAAGGGTGGACACCCCTTCCCATGGATGAATAACTCTCAACAGCACATAACCGACCTCACTGAAGAAGGATTTTTGCATGATCATGATCATGATCATCATCATGATCATGATCATCATCATCATCATCATCATCATCATCATCATCATCATCATCATCATCATCATCATCATCATCATCATCATCATCATCATCATCATCATCATCATCATCATCATCATCATCATGATGATGATGATGATGATGATGATGATGATGATGATGATGATGATGATGATGATGATGATGATCAGCAGCAGCAGCATCATCAGCAGCAGCAGCAGTAACAGCAGCAGCAGCAGTACCATCATCATCATCATCATCATCATCATCATCATCATCATCATCATCATCATCATCATCATCATCATCATCGTCGTCGTCGTCATCGTCATCGTCGTCGTCGTCGTCATCATCATCATCATCATCATCATCATCATCATCATCATCATCATCATCATCATCATCATCGTCATCGTCATCGTCATCATCATCATTATTTCCATTATCATCATTATCACCATCGTCGTCGTCATCGTCATCAACCTCGTCACTGATACCACCGCCGTCGTGAATATGATCTTGCAACGTAAAACATGTATTTATTATTTCTTTTTAGACATAATCTGTATCGATTTCTAAGTTTTCTATTAAAACAATGAACAGATCTGTTCGGATTCGTTCCGATGCTTATCAATAATTAAATCTCAATCAGGTTTATATCAATACACGATAGCGATTAAATAAACAAAAAGGAATATCTTTGCAAATCAATCACGTGCATGCTTGTGGATTACAAACATGGTACTCTTTTCATTCTAAATACCTTGATAAGTAATACAATGGGGAAATAAAACATAAATGAGTATATTTATATGTTATTTAATTTGCTAGTATTGATGAAGAACCAATATGTTTATTTAATTTTGCATATTTTGTTCTATATTGATTACTTTAAAGATATTGTTTACCGCTGTTTCAAACTTGCTTTATCAACTGAACATATGTATTTTGCAACGTTCTGATTCATGATATACCGGCATTTGAACAAATAACTTGTTGGAGATAAATATTATAAACTTATTTATTTTGCTAAAAATGATTAAGAATTGTTAATTCATTATGTCGTCCAACGAAAGAGAGATATTATTGTATACCAAGCTTTCTCCAAAAGAAAATACATGAATGATTTATTTTGATTTTGTTTCAGGCTAGTCATTTTACCGAGGATGAGATTTCTGGTAAATTTATTTAGCCTACAAAGTTGTTAATTTCCACTAATCCGACCGACCTTTACATTTTGTTGTGATAAAATGTGTTGCTTTTGTTCTGTTGTTTTTACAAGATTCGAGCAGGGACATATACCTGTTTGTTTACTCCCTGATTCGATCACATCCACATACATTTCAAATAACGTTTACATATAAAAATATTTAATAATAAAAATATGTAATAATGATATATTTGAAAGAGTCTCGTCATTAACCCATTTATGCCAAGCGTCTAGAAAAAAAGGCATTGGCAAAAAGCGTAGACCCTGATGAGACACCGCATGATGCGGCATCTCATCAGGGTATGCGCTGTTTGCTTAAAGGAATTTCTGTAAGAAATATTCTAAATATAAAAATAAATATACTAGACATCCCTAATTTTGGAAATAAATTGATCCAATTTAGAAGGATGGGAGAGTCCACTAGGCATACATGTGTTCAATACCACGTATCGACGTAGGAAATAACTAGTGTATTAAAATACATGTTAAAATGGAAAACAAGTTTGGCCAACCTACGTTGAACATGGCGTTAATTTAATAGATGTTGCTATCTGAGTAGAATATTTCGATCCCACTGCAGTTGTTTAGGTTGATACTTCATAGTAATGTTTCATTATTTGCACTCATCATAACAAATACCATCAGTATTTCCTCCTTTATATTGTTTCTAAGTAATCCGAATCTTTTCATGAGTAGTGTCCATGCTGCAACATCTTTTGACATTTTAACAGAAATTAACCATTCCTGGAATGTCAGTTTTAATGTATTAAAAACATGCAAATATTGATATTGGAACAGCCAATCACATTCTATGACTCAAGAAGAACCATCTTTTCGATATCTCGGTTTGCCACTACCAAACAATAAAAAGGCAACAAATATGAAGACTAAAGGTTTATAATTATGTTTATAACGATGTCTGGTCAAATATTTATAAAATATTTGCGATGTAGATCAAGATTGAATAATAATGTTTTATTAAATAAAACAAATAAACTACGGCCTTAAACGAGGTACAGGGAATCGCTTCATAATATCATAGCTTGAGATTATAGCGCAATTTTGGTTGTATGTGAACAACGCTTGATGCACGATTAGTAAATAGTGGGTTGAATTAAAATTAAGAGAAAACTATTAATGTTATTGCTATACATTCTTTAACTTTCTTTAGAACATTTTCATGTGTTTCGAACCTACGACCGGACAAAAGAGGGCCGGATGCAGATATGCGATGTGCCAGCGGCTATGATCGCTCTCGGTCACAATCCGACAGAGAGAGAACTGCAAAAACTCATACACGACATACCAAGAGGTGGTAAACCATGAGTGTATCGCATTTTCAAATATAAGGTGTTTTGCTTTTATAATGTGCGATATTTGATTTTAATGTGTTACAGCTTCAGCAAATAGATTGTGTTTGTATGACCTTATCAATGCATTCTTTTTAAGCGTCATAAAAAATACTCGTCGTATAGCATATACCAGTGTAATAACAAAAATAAATGTACACATATAATATAAAACAGTAAATATGTCGAATATAAGATCAATTTCCGACTATCACAAATTCTATCTCATTAATTTATGTTTATGTTTGGTTATTATTATTTTAAAAACATTTATGATAAAGAAGCTTTCACATTGAAACAAAACTACAAATATCGAGACTCTGTCCCACCCGTCATACGCATGTCACGCCATGATAATGAATATTACATCATACCAGTGAGTCGCGTTCTGAGAAAACTGGGCATAATGCATGTGCGTAAAGTGTTTCCAGATTAGCCTGAGCAGTTCTAATCAGGGACGACACTTTCCGCTTTATGGTACTTTTTGTTTAAAGTAAGTCTCTTCTACACGAAATTCCAGTTAAGGCTGAAAGTGTCGTCCCTGATTAGCCTGTGCGGACTGCACAGGCTAATTTGGGACGACACTTAACGCACATGCATTATGCCCAGTTTTCTCAGAACACGACTCCCAGTACATATAGAATCAAAGAGAGCTGATATCGCTTCAGACGGCAGAGACTACTTTGAGTTTCCGGAGTTTCTGACCCTAATGGCGCGACATATCCAGGCCATGGAACCAGAAGAGACGCTCCGTACCGCTTTTCGAGTCTTCGACAAGGACGGAAACGGTTATCTCAGGTAATGAATAGGGCTGTCTATTTGGAGCACTTAAAGAAATGGAGAATTAAGGAACCTTTTATATGTGCGACGTTCAAAAGTAAAGTAGGTACTACTATTACTACTAAAACTACATTAAAACTACATTATAAGGAGATAATATCGTAAGTTTTGGTAGTGATACACTATTGTTACACAATGTTCGCTGAGATGCTATTAAGAAATTTATTAATACGGAGCAGAAATATGAACTTTCAAATTCGTGTTCTTGTAGATATGGGACCGACCAACACTAAAAAAAATCACAAAGTTCAGTGTAGTTTATATTATGTATTATACTATTCGTGCAAGTAAGCGTGAAAGCACATACATCATAAACAGTATATTGCGTTAAGTAACCTAACAAAAACGCTTTTAAAAAGGGGGCGTTTAGACACTAGTTAACATAAAAAACTGAGAATTGGGCCTGGAAAAAAGTTGGTTGGCCTTTTTTTAGGCATGGATTCTTTTTATGTTTTTTGGTATCTTCATACCCTCTGCTGAAAATCTAGAGGGGATGTCACCTTCTCAGGTGCTTGACATCCTTTTAATTAGGTCAAAGGTCAATAGGTACAGTTTTCAGTTGTTTAGGAGATGAAATACATCTCATTGTGATTAATAACCAAAATTGAAAAGTTTAAGGCAGTAAAATTGTCTGAAAATGAACCTGCTTGGATCTAATTAAAATTGTATATATTCTAGTGTTCACTTATATAGGTCAAAAGGTCATTTAGTGCACTTTTATGCAAAAATAAACATGACAACTGGCATTGAAAATCAACAGAATAAAATATTATGTTCAAAAAGTATTTTTTAAACAATTGAATAGTTTTTGCTGATTTTTGTTAACTCTATAAACATATTTGTAAAGTAAAAAGAACAAGATGTGTTTGTGAAACACAATGTCCCCCTATATGACGTTTGACCTTGTAGGATGACCTTGACCCTTCACCACTCAAAATGTGCAGCTCAATGTCATACACATGCATTTCAAATATAAAATTGCTAGCTTCAATATTGCAGAAGTGACATTACGTGAGCAATTTTGACCCATATATTTGACCTTGAAGGATGACCTTAACCTTGACCTTTCACCACTAAAAATGTGCAGCTCCATGAGATTCACATGCATGCCAAATATCAAGTTGCTATCTTCAATATTGCAAAAATATTCATAAAATTAGCGATTTGGGCCACATATATTTGACCTCTGACCTTGAAGGATGACCTTGACCTTGACCTTTCACCACTCAAAATGTGCAGCTCCATGAGATACACATGCATGCCAAATATCAAGTTGCTATCTTCAATATTGCAAAAGTACTCATAAAATGAGTGATTTTGGCCACATATATTTGACATCTGACCTTGAAGGATGACCTTGACCTTGACCTTTCACAACTCAAATTGTGCAGCTCCATGAGATACAAATGCATGCCAAATATCAAGTTGCTATCTTAAATATTGAAATACTGCAAAAGTGTACATTAAATGAGCGATTTTGACCCATATATTTGACCTTTGACATTGAAGGATGACCTTGACCTTGACCTTTCACCACTCCAAATGTGCAGCTCCATGAGATACATATGCATGCCAAATATCAAGTTCCTATCTTCAAAATTTTTGCAAAAGTTATTGCAAATGTTAAAGTTGGCGCAAACCAACCAACCAACCAACAGACCAACCAACCAACAGACCAACCAACAGACCAACAAACAGGGCAAAAACAATATGTCCCCCACTACTATAGTGGGGGACATACAAAAATTAAAAGGATCCATTATATATATAAATAATGAAAAACAACGTATGCTTAAACACAGACTGAAACTCATTTGTGTATAAGGAATAAGTAGGCATGTTGGGCAGAAAAACACTGTTATAACTTCTGACTAGACACTATACAGCAAAGGCAAAGAACTATAATGGGCAAATAACAAACGTTACAAGAATGTTATTTTAATTATGGGATGAATTCATGTATGTTTCGATTTCCTTCGCGCGATTGGTCAACATATGGAATGTTCAGGATTGGAAGAAATCTCCACGCAGAGTTGTCGTTCCTTGCTATAACATACAACTCTGCGAAAGGCTCAGCACGCCATTTTGTCTACCAAATAGTTAAAACCGAACAAACGCATTCAATGTATATTTGAGTGGATATTTAAGATCGCATCCATTAAATTAAGAAATATGACTTTTAAATGTACGATAATTCGTGCAAAAACTTGCGAGTTTTAATGCAACTCTTTGGAACTATTTTATCGCCCATTTACGCAGATGGAATCATTCCATGCACTTCACAAATGTAAACAATTAAACATACTTTTTTATTGAGTGACGTTAAGAATTGCTTCGACGTGTGTATGTATGTTGGTTTCTTAACATAAAAACATATCAATTTTATATAATAATGAATTAAGACTGATATATGATATCATGGTATGAGATGGTTGCAGTTAATGCAATGTAACCGTCGTGCAAGAGATTGTTTAGTATACTGTAACCTCAATGATGGAATGATCATGACATGAATGAGACGCTTTCATAACAATAGTCCGTTCTGAGCCCAACACAGAGGTGAATGTAATGTGACCGTCGTGCGAGAGATTGGATTGGAGGACGTATTTCTTTAAGCAGGTGTATTTGGACCAAATTATGTTACCAAGGTTATGGATGGAAAGGCATATTATCGAGCGGCTAGGGGTCATATGCTTGCATATAAGGCGATTTAGAGGTTAAACTTAAGATATTTTAGTCAGTGGTTAGACTCTAAGGAAGAAGAATTCCCAGTACTTGAGCATGAAGTAAGAGAGTTAGAGTTTGCTTTTGAAATGAAAAGTCGCTTGAACCAAAACGATATTCGTGGAGAAAATGATAATCTTATTGAAGCAGTCAAGGAGAAAAAGATAGTGAATTACTAGATTCATTCGACAAAGAGAACAGTGAAATGAAGAACTTTTCTTTCTGGAATTTCTACCTACATTTTGTTGACATACTTATGAAGTTCATTACAGCCCAAAGAATAGTCTATTGGCTGTTGCATATTAAAGCCTTTTCCGAGATGTTACCGTGGCTAATGGTGTATGACCACACAAACTATGCCCGTTGGGGTCCTGTATATCTAGCAGACATAAAAGCATTAGAATATGCAGCACCTGAAGTGTTAAAAGAGTTTATTGAAGGTCACGTTGTAGTCGGGCTGAAGGAAAAAGCATTCAACGGTGTACCTGTCGACCAAGCTACTGAGTGGATAAACTAATGTGTAAAACGACAGGGTGTATAATGGAATAACAAGACAGGACCAGGCAATAGATGTTTATTTGTATTACGTGGTCAGTAAGATCTGAGGTTTCCAATAGTACCATGAAATTGTTCGATCAACATGATGATGACGAAGATAATGGAATATTCAGGAATAGAGCAGATGGAACACGTTCGAGAGTCTCTTCAGAGGAAGAGTGCGTCAAGAAAATGATGCAGCTTTTTGGTTCATATGATATATTCGGAGTGCATAAAGAGGAGAACAAACTGTTCTCAATAGCATCTAAGGACGTTGTAACTAATGATATCAGAGATGATTTATCAACCTGTGAAAGTCGAGGTAAAACATTACTCAAGGAATTTGTAGAGAAAATGCTTAAAGGGCAGAATATTAAATTTTATGCTCCTATTCAAAAGGTACAGTCCAAAACATTTGCATATCTCTATAAGGAGACAGTCAGTGAAAATCAGAAAGCGACAAAGATTTTAAAGGCTGACAGAAAGCTAATGCAGAGACTTTTCAACGCAGCTAATTCAGGGAGAGCCGTAGAAACAGCATCTGTACTAGAACATGAACTTTCTGATGTGCCATTATCGTTTGCAAAGCTAGTGGGAAAATGCATGAAACCCAGAAAACAAAATACTCGTAGTGCTTACAAAGGGCAATGATATAGTGACGCCTCAAGTTTCCGACAACGACTGATGCAACATGTGCAATAATTGATGGCACGCGCTAATACAAAGTTTAGGTAAGCCTAAGGACTGTCAAACATTTGGACAATATGCAACTGTTTTTGTAACATCTGTTTTAAGGCATTTCAGCTCAAACACTACCCGAGTTGATGCGACTTTTGATCGATACTTTGGAAGTAAATCTATCATAGAAGCAACGAGAGTTAAGAGGAAAGGGAAGCGTCGAAATATTAGGAAGCTTATAACAAGTCCAAACGTTCCTCTTCCGCAAATATGAGAAGAGTATATCACACACGATGACAATAAAGCAGACTTGGCTGAATTTCTCTCAAACGAATTGCTTAAACAATCAGAAAATCTTCTAGCATGATCAACTATAGTTGCAGGTAGTGGATTTCCAGGTGATGTTGATTCTAAGTCGAGTACTTTTTATGCGACAAACCTATGTGTAAAGCATGAGGAGGCAGATACACGGATGATATTGCACTCAAGGGATGCTATTGATAGAGGCTACAAGAGTTTAGAAGTATATTGTAGAGACACTGACGTTCTGCTCTTAATTATATACCACATTGAAGCTGACGCCGAGGTATATACGATATCTGGTACAGGCAAACAAAGAAAATGTT